>NW_009648041.1:2894732-2903699 GCF_000708025.1 Charadrius vociferus | reverse complement strand
ATATTGATATCAGTTAAGTTTTCATTTTAAAAAAATGTTGTTTTTTAAACCACTGGACTAAGATCAAATGTGTATACCAAATATTCCCTCCTTATTAACCTCAATTAGGGGTGGTAAATAGATGCTTTCTCAGATTAATCGTAAAGAATTGATTTTTTAAAAGAAACACCTGAAGTAACATCTAGACAATGAACTGTGATCACACACTGGCCAGCTTCCCACTGGTCCTCAGGGACCATCACTGCAGTCTGCGAATACCCTTTAGTAACAAGAATAATGGAGCAGGAGATGTAAGGGAAATGGATGAAATGGATGTTCTTTCCAGGAGGAAGAGATGCATATATAAGTGTACATATATTCCTTCAAAGGGGTTTAATGATCTGCATGTAGTTGTCAATTGTTTTCTGTACATTTGAACAATTCTAATGCTTAGTGTTTCTAATAAGTTGTTTATTACTGTGGACCTTCAATTTACCATGTGCTGAGCAGGCTATAAATATTGCTCCTATATAAATTATTAATAAAATCAACATATTTTATCACTTTCTTGTCTGACATAAACTATGTCCTACAAATGCTTTTAAGCTCCCTCCCTGGTACACATGAAGAAAATATTTGCTTTTATACAACAGTGGAAGTGCTTTTTCTGTGGCTAGAATAAATTTCCTCAGTCTTTCTATAGTGGATACTAATAACCAAAGTGGCTTTGTTATTACCTAACAAAAGGCTAACATGCTTTAGCTTTAAAAAATCATATCTTTCCTATTGTCCTTTTCATCTCAGCCTTGTTTTCTGCTATAGTTAATTATTTTTCTCATAGACAAAATAAACTCCATTAGTACTAACAAGGGAGATTCAGATTAAGGGCTCACAAAGGCTTGGATCTTAATGTTAACATTGTTGTGTGAGCAGGAATTTATCAATTTGGGATTAAAAATTAATCACCAAAAATGGTTTAGGAGCATGATTCATAGGTAAACGCAAATACCAGAATGTTTATTTGATTCCTTGGAAAAGGCAGATGTCTTTATCTTAACTCTATGGAATTGCACTGGAAAATAAAAAGGAGTATGTTTTTAAGAAAGCTAAATTTGAACCATCACATGTGATAATTTCATTTCTTTTTTCCCTTCTTTCTTTGCCTTCTTCAGTGTGACATGACTGAGACAAAAATAGCAGGATGATATCACAGATGTTCCTTTACACCAATCTCTGGTTATTGCTTATCCAAATGATGTTTTAATACAAACACACAACTGCTCCTTCTGTTTTATTGCTGTCAAAATTTTGTTGCAAATTTAATAAATGGAGAAGTGTGAGCAGATGTGTCATTGACAGTTTGCTTTCTTTGCTGGGCTGGCTGCACGGCAAGCTAGACGATGTTAGTCACATCTGCATTTTTAGAATATTTAATTCTGTGCCTTTTTCACCCAGTCTGGCACTCCTCGGTTGGCTGTTAGGGCCAGTGCAAATGGGCTATGGCTGCGCAGCAGATCTGGAAAGCTACCACAACCTCAGAGCTGTAAAAGCAGTCTGTACCCATCGCTAGCTCCTGCCACCTCAAGTACCTCATTGGCTTCTTGGAGAGCGTTGGGGAAACTCACTTTTCCAGCCATACATGGTCCCTGAAAACCTTACCGATGCTTGCAGTTATCCCAAAATTTTTCCCAGTGTTTGACATAGTTCTGTAGCACCCCCGACTGCTGCACGACTTTGGTTACGGTCCCAGCTGTGCTCTGGTAAAGCCCATGATAAGGCTGGCTGCCAAAATAAGATCAATGGGAGTCTGCAGCCTCTGGGATGTCTGCGTCATCAGAGAAAGGGTATTTCTTGTCAGGTGGAGGTGTTTCAAGGCATATTGCTGTATGGAGGAGTTTGGGTAGGAAAGTCAGCCAGATCCTGGCTAGCAAGGGTCCCCTAATCTATGGAAATGGCTAGCTTATGGTTCTGGGAACCAAGCAGAGGGAAATCCCAAGGAAGAAACTATCTTAGTACAACAACAGCTGAGGCCATAAAACACTGTGAAATAAATATTCTTTATAAACATAAACTGAAAAAATAGTCCCTCACAGTTTTATGTGATTTATGTCTTTAATTTATTTAAATCAGTGACCCATCAAATACAGACACAAAATTAGAAATTCAGCAAAAATTTCAACTGCCATAAGGAAATACTGAGTTTTTATTTGCTCTCCTCCTGCAGCTGCCTCTCCACATTACATGAATTTATCTCAAAATGAAGCACAATGAGGAATCATCTTGCCAGAATATTATTGATCTGTGATTTGGGTACTAGGCTCTATGCACTGTAGGCACAGATGTGAAAGAGACAAGTTACTTCCTCTCACCTCCAAATTTTTCAGAGAGTACTTGGTTTCAGATATATAAATCTGTAAGCTTTTCATAGCAGTTTTGTTACCAAATATATGCCACTTATATTACTTACGGGATTTTTCAGCAAACCAAGAATGAGTCAGTATCCTTGTATTAATCAGATGGTCATGGTTTGAAAGCTGCTGATATCCGTGTCACATGGCCCAAAGGGGTCTGCACACAGCAAGTCTGGTCTCTAAGGCACCGAAGTGAAGGGTTTCTATTTTTTTTCTTTCTTCTTTTTTTTTCCCCATTGGTTACAGTGAGATTTGGTTCAAGCTCAATAAATTCAACAAGAAGTACTGGATCTTCAGCTGGTGTAAATTTCACACATTTGCTTCAAAAGCAGCCGCTGCCTTTCACGGTGGGAATTTTCCTGCTATCTTGGGTATACACAGTTTGCAAGTGCTGAAGTTGGAGTGTCCAGCTCTATAACTTTGAAAAAGATACTGAGATTTTCCATGCTTTACTGGTGGCTGTATTCCGAACAGTACATTTCTCCTCCTTTTTACTGTCTTTATTGTTAACTAGTAAAATGATTATTTGTACCGTCATTTTCCAGAACTATGTGACCAAATTACACCTGCAACGTTTGAGAAAAACACGATCCATATATCAGGCCAAAAATTCACAGCATGAGATTTTCTTTAGCCAGTTGTGCTTGATTTTGTTTTAGAAAATCATAGTATTTGTAACAATCTGGCGCTCCCTACCAAAATAATCCAACCCTCTTTCAATATTTGCAGGAAAAGCTATACCAATATACCAGTCGTTAATTATAGAAAGCCATGTCTGAGCACAGGAAGCAGGGAGAGTTTTAATTCTCTCCATGATACTGATTTCTTTGATAGCCTCTGAGAAGTGAATCAACCTGGTTGCCCCTGCAGTAGCCACTCAGTCAGGACATGGGTGGTGCAGGAAGGAAGGGCTGATGGGCAGACACGGGCACGTGGCTTGAATGAAGCACCTCTGTAAATGGCTGCCTCCGTAAAGAGCCAGTTCACTTTTGCAGGCTTGGAATTGTACAAGCACTACTTGGAAAAGCTCTTATATCTTCCATAGAATGGGGTTAGTTCAACTCATGAGCTTCCTTAGGAAGATGTCTTTAGGATTAGGCTCTTTGAAGTGCAACGAAGACAAGTTGCATTTTCTAAAGTCTATGACATAATATGTAAAAGCTCTTTCTGAAGTTTGGCCATTTAAAATATTTTAAAAGTATTTTTTCTTAATAAATTGAGCCATAAAGGTGAGATAATGGCATTCAAATATTTGTTCTTGTTCCACAATGATTACCTTATTACATTATGTATGTCAAGGAAAAGCTCTCACATTCATGATGCAAATTTTCTACCATTGATTCTTTATAGTTACGCTCAGCTCAGTGCAAAGTTAGAGGCTTCTTGAAGGCCCGTCAAACTCTGCTCTGTGGCATTATGTGATGGTCACAAAAATTTCTTCCTCGACATGATAGGACCAGATAATAGAATGAAACTCTGATGGTTTCTGCAAGATAAGGACCAGCAACTGCTACCTGTTGTGATGTACCGTACTGTGCGGCATGTGAGTGGTCCCCTGCTACTCTCGGTGTGTCTGTGCAATCTCAGGCTAGAGGTATGTGCTGTAGCCTCGAAGCATGGACCTTGGCAGGTCCACATTACTTCTCATATGTAACCCATGCTGATAGCAACAGGAGACAGAAAAGGCATGCTAGTTTGTCAGTTATGCCAAAAGATAACCCAGAAATACTTAACCCAGGTTCTAGCATGAGTTCGAGAATCTTTATGGGTATAGGGTGGGATACGGGAAAACACACTCTACCCTATCCTTATCCAGAAGGTGATCAAGTAATGGCTTCCATGTCCTTTGACCCGACCTCAGGTTTTTTTCTTTATTGTCTCAGAAGCTTTTCTGAATTTCCCTTCTGAACATACACTATTCCCAGGTTTTCTGACCACGTGCTCCTGCTCTGTTGCCTGGTGTGTCACCCTGCTGTGCTGCCAGCTCCTTCTACAGCTCTGATGGTGATGGATGGCCAGCATGGCATGCAGCTGTGTCTCTGCAATTGTTATAGCCAAGTTCAGATGCAGATTTAATCTGTATCAGGCATGGACACTCCCTGCATTTGTGTCTCATTAACAAGATCCCCTGATAGACAGCGTATGCCAGGTTTTTCTGAGTCGTGGGAAGATAGATGATACCAGTATAACATCAGATCCATCATAACACAAGAGAGAGAGAGATCCATGATATGTGATCTACTCTTGGTAAAATCAAGCCCCACTCAAACTTTCTAAACCAGTATGAACTACTAGAATGATTTTATACCAGACCAGCTCTTTGCATTTTCAGCTGTGATGCTTCTGACTTAATAGTAGGACTTCAGAAGCTGAATTTACAGTAGCATCAAACCACGGCTCCAAGAGGAGTCTATAATTCTCTTTCCAGTGTCATCTCTACTGACCTCAAAATGAGACTCGCTTTTGCCATACTCCGTGGATTATGGAGCCCTCTAATGTCAAGAAACTGCACTGGGTGAAATGTGTCCTCCACAGCTCAGCTCCTCACCTTTGAGCTCATTCAAGATGTGGATACTGGCAGATTCTTTATACTGTGTTGAAACACAGGATAATATACTTTACAAATGAAAGCCATGTACTATGTATGCTAACTCTAAATACAGACTTCCAAATTGTGCTCCTGATTATGCTCTGGTAACTGCTGACTCCAGTGGTACTTAATCAGGCCTGAACGCAGCATTGTACCTTTAAGAAACTAATCTTCTTATAGATGTTTTTACAGCAGTGGTGACATATACCATTCCATCAAGTAGTGATTGGAAAATGAGGTAAATAAGCACTCTGTGTTGCATGACAATTTTCTTCGCAGAATAGATACAAAGCAAATTTCTGGAGGAAGCCAGTAAGTTAAAGTTAGAAATGAAATCCTGCCAAAATCTTAAAGTTGGGAAAAATACATGGTTACCAAAGAAACAAAAAATATGAAAAGAGAGCCATGTCACTGAGCCTCAAACATTGTCCAATTGCAAATGCAAAAGTAAGCTATATTAATAATAGAGAATTGAGCATGTAACAATGAGAAAATCTGTAATAATGGCTTAAAAAGCCAGTCTAATTTTCCATGACCTTACATAAGCCTAGTAATACTCATTAGTGTCTACATGAATTTGTTAAACCTTCTCAGCATTGAGAAAACATGACGCCTTTCAATTTGGATTTTTTTGCATCTAAAACTTTCATATGCTGTAGCTTCTGTGGGAGTGACAATAACTTATATTTGAGGATTAAGGCAACGCATTATGGATTCCACATCTCAGTAAGAGTAGTTAAATAGTGTAATCTACCACATTTCTAAAAGCAATCAAACGGACAGATCCCTGCCCTTTTAAGTAAGCAAGCTTGCCTGTAAAATAAGCATTCTGAATTTCATAATTAAATGAAAAATTAGATGAATGCAAGCGAGGCTATGAGTTGATGCAGCTTGATTGTAACAACAGGGTCATTAATAGTTATTAATGATAACTGGGATAAACTGTCAGATATCACCCATGTGTAACTAGATAGACATGAACAAATGATTAACAAATGTGTCTTAAAGAAAAAGAATCCTTGGCTGAGACTGGGGTGAACTTGCAAGCTGGGAGAGTAGATACAATAAAATATAGAAACAGGGCATTTTTTTTAAATTTTGCATACACTGTATTTGGATCAGGGATCCAGCATCACACCATGGCCTGCCATGGAAACGACAATGTTATGGATTTTAGAAGTAAGTTGCAATGAAATGCCTCTTTTGGCTCAGAAGCCCATATTCACCCTTGACTAATTTCATTATGCTGCTCAAGCTGACATACTGATTAAAAGAAAGTCATTCCATTTACTGCTCCTTTTAATCATTAGGTAAACATAATACAGAGTGCTTGGTATGTTTGGTAAATACGAAGCAGACCAGTTATTACTCCTCAGGTGCTGATAGCACTATCATACCGGATTATCTCCTGTGTGATCCACACCCCGTTCTGCCGCGCAGCAACTGCCTGAAACTGCAACATTTTAAACAAGAGGCCTTTGGGTATTTGCTTTTCTGTCTTTCAAATACGCACAATCACTCAGCAGTATCAGGATGGTTAAATTATCCTTAGAGACAAATGACTTTGAATTAGATTTCTTTTCTCGACTACATCTATCCCCCATGCGCCACTGATACCTGTAGAACAAATAGACAAAAAGATCTTCTCTGCTGGGTCCACGTTTTGCCACCCATTTCCAGACCGAGGTGGATCTAATGCCTGAAGTCCCCTCAATATCACATGCAGAGTGCACGTGTCTCCCAATGAAGAGATGGCAGAGTCTGCCCAAACTGATGTTCATTTGATGGCTGTCAAAGAATCTTCTCCTATGTCAATGCTGCTGCCCCTTACTGAAGAGGGTCATCTTCAGTTTATGTGTGGGACTTACTGTTTTCAAGGCAGGTGAAGGCATTGGACCAGCAGGGTGGGATTTTGCAGAGCCCTGATGCAGATCTAGCTCTTTTAAAGCAATGAGAGGTTTACTATTGATTTCCATGAGAGGGGGATTAGAGTACAGCTTTCCAAACCTCTTCTGTACAAAAAACTGCAGAACATATTTTAAAATTTAGGCACGATGTAATGAGGGCGAAGCTAAGCCAAGCTGGAGTGCTCATGAACCTCCTTCCTGTTACCTCACTTTTGACCACGGAGAACCACTCCGTTCCTTGCCTTTGCACTGGCACCATCTGGCCTGAAAACCCGTGGGGGGTAGAGTGCGCAGGGGTGGAGGAGAACGCATTATGGCATAGGCAATGTTTTCCCTTGGACACGGCTGATCCTTTCCCTCAGATGCACAGAAGCGTGGGACCGTGCTATGCTGCGTGGCAGGGGTACCACACAGCAGGATGCGCGTCTAAATCCTGGTTAACTCTACTAAAAAGGATGATCTTTCGTTCTGCAAGAAACTGCCTCCAAAGGTCCCTTGGGTAGGAGTTCTGAAAAGCTCTAACTTTGCAAATTAGTATTTTTCAGGCAGTTCCTGTCATATATATTATTACAATTACTATTACTATTATTGGCATTTTTGCCCATAGTTGCTTGTGCATTTTCGCAGAGCAAGGATAAAATTGGAACCCAATTAATTTTTCCAATTCTACTCTCACACCTCTGAAAACCAAAAAAATTCAGAAGTTGTCACCAGTCTGCCTATTATTTTGTTTGCTGCTTCCCTCCTGAACAGTGGCACCGAGATGAGCTTATATTTGATACCTTGTTGTCATTTCTCTTTGTTTTCTCTTTGCAAGACGCTGATGGCTCATTGCAAATTGGAGAAGGCTCCCGGTACATCAGCTGTCTGGACAAACTGCGGGAGTGGGTTAGTTGGGAACAAAACCTCCCAGAGACGCAGTTTTAATACTGTTTGCATGGCTTTCCCTCTTCAGTTTGCAATCGCTCTGACTTCAAAGAAGTATTTTACAAATTCCTGCATTCAGAGCATTGCAGGGAAAAGTATTTGTTCATTCTTCCCATTAGCTACTCCCAGAAAAAGTCTTACACAGCTGGAAAAGGGGAGGAAGGCATTTTATTGTTCAGGTTCCCTTAAAGCAGCAACATCTTGCAAAACTGCAGGACAATTGTAGGTGCCGTGATTTTTTTCCTATCGTCCTTCCTAGCTTGAGTATTCCAGTTTAATATGTCCTCACAGCTGTCATTTTCCATGGGCATCAATAATATTTTGCCTTCTGAATGCAGTAAGATGCATTTGGTGGTCTGTTTAGAGGCTGAGCCAGGAAGCATATTTTTCTCACTTGGTAACATTTTAATGTTCTTGAGGAACACCCATATATTTGTTAAAATTTTGTTCAAATAACACCTCAACCAAAGCTGCTATAACTCTTTTCACATGAAATCTTTCCAATGGCCTTGTTTTAAGCATGAATTTTTTTCAGGGGCTGTTGTACTTACTTATTTGTTTATTATTAAGGACATTGCAGATTGAGACAAATAAAGGCAAGCAGGCAAACCTGCAGACTGATGAGCTGAGAGACTGATATCCGAATAACAACAGGTGTAGAGTCTGTTATTAGGATAAAGGTCTGGCCATGAGCAACGACAAAACTCCATTGTCTTCAGGATAATCAGCATTTCTCCACTGTCTTTCTTATAAGAGCAGAGGTTCTCCTTTGACTGAACCTTGTTTCTAATTAAGTCACTATCAACACTTTCTCCAATTTCAAGCTCGTTATGAGCTTCATCTATTTTTTGCCTTCCACTAAAAAATCAGGCTTCTTAAAATAAGCTATGAATTCTACAGAAATATTCTGGTTTAGACAAAATTGCCATTGGGTAACTAGGTATTTTTTGTCAAAAAGAGAGGAAGATTGTGGCACTGATTTTACACTCGTGCTGAGAAAATTTACCCTTCAGGCCCATGTCTAAGTCTCCTCTTTGCTTGATTCATTGCAGATTTTTCTCTTATCAGGTGAGTAGTTTGACCATTTGATTTTATTGCTGGTTTCTTTCCAGATGCCAGAAGTACTGAGTATTTAAATATATATCTGAAGTTC
>NW_009648041.1:2889414-2894673 GCF_000708025.1 Charadrius vociferus | reverse complement strand
CAGCAGGAAATTGAAAATTGATTCTTTACAGCAGTTATCTGAGATATGGTTCAAGTTCTTCCTTCAAGTTAGCCAGAGCAAAGAGCTAAAGCAGTCTCAGGGAACCGCCAGCTTGGCAGATATTCTGGGGTGGTTTCTGTGTCGTCTTTGAAGAGAAATTCAGAAATTATGCAGTTTTTTAAACAAGTCCCCTGTTTACTGTCAGTCCTATTAAATAAGCATGGAGGGTAAGAAGAGAATGAAAAAGATTTTGAATTACTCGAGTAATATGCAGGCACCTTTTAGTGAAGACATAGCTGTTGAATTGTCAAATATGGTGACGGTCAGATTACGACTCCTTAAGATTTCCTTAGCTGTGCTGTGGCATGGCCACGGGCTGTAGTCACAGCTCAGCCTCTGGTGCTACGTCTTGTACACACAGATATAAAGGAGGTGGCTTCTGCCCAAAGTACTAACCCACAGACTGCAGCAGGAGTTACGCAGGACGAAAAGATAGGAGGACATAAGACGACAGACTGTTGTTGGTGCTTGGATAGGCATGGAGACAGACATCTGGTGCGTGGATGGCTGTCCCTGCATGCACACATCCACTGCTAACTGGTGATGGAGACTCATGGCTTCACCTCTGCCCTGGAAGTGAATTTCCCTTCCTTTAGTTTTGCTGAGTACAGCTGAAGCAGGGGAGTGCACTCTAGCAAAGCTAAGTGCTTACTGTAAAAGGAAGTGGCATGACATAAAGTCATATTTTTACTAATGTTTCTATGAATGTGATAGACTAACAGAGCTGTACTGACTCAGAAGGGTAACCTTTGTCAGTCCGAGTCGTATATAAACGAATGGTTAAACCAGCACTTGGGTGCAGAGTTTAGTGATGTTTTTGTCAGCAAAATCAATGAAACTAATCTTGGGCAAAACATTTGCAAGAATATAAAAGTGACTTAGACACTTGTCTGCCTCAGCTTAAGCTTGCTTCAGCAGCACCTCCAGTGGTAGCCCCTGAAATGACGTTACTGGACTCCAGAAGCTGCCATACGTGGGAGAGCTCAAACCCCCTTTTATGCTCTGGCAGGAGAGCGAGTACAATAATGATTCACTGTTACAGGCCAGTGTTAGCTCAGTACAGATTGATTTGGGTTCTGTATCTTTTTGTTTAAAATGCGTTTCCACACAAATTGGTCTGGTGTGTTCAAACTTCCTAAATAATAATTCCACCAAAATTCTATAATAAATAAATTACCCTCAGAAATCTTACCGGAATTAAAAATAAATCAGCAGATTCTCTGTTCAGCAGCAGCAATAAATCCTTCCTCTATCACATCATACACTGTTTACATTTGCCTAGGGGCTCTAAAATATTATGAGATGAAATGATTTTCCTGTTCCTTGGTGTCTGGCTGCCATAGAATTTAAGTGTTTCATGAATTTAATTGTGAAGAGAACAGTTTAACGTTTTTCAGCCCCCTATGGGAAAATGGAAGGAGGAGCCAATTGGATATTATCCTGCCTGGAAAATGATTCATATTTAAAATTTAGCTATGATGACTATATCAGGTGAGATTCAGAAGGCCAACAAATGACCCCATGTCCATTAAAGACCCACGCAAACTGTCAAAAGAAGGCTTTGATATCCTAAGTAGGGCCTAGCCTTCTGCCTGTGGCAGAATTTCATTCCAGGTTGCATAAATATCTTTATGCAACATTAAGCCAATTTTCAGCATTTTCCTGAAAATCTATTAGTTGCTTTCAGGCTCCCTGAAAGGTATCATATTTCATTGCACGAGAATTCATCTGTCATACTTTGGAGAGTGAGTTTGTATCTTTAGCAACTAAAAGCTTGTAAAAGCGGTTGCAGTCTTTTGCTGGAGCAGATAGAAGAAACAAAAACTACTACTGTTGCTTTGATGTAAAAAGAATTCTTTTTTTCAATGGAAAAGATTGTCCTGGCTTACCTTGATTACGGAAATCAAGGAAAACATATAACTTAAGTCTACAAACCATTTTTGTACAATTTAGGGAATGAGAGAGACGATTGCTCTACAAGCTGGAAAACAAGCAAAACTACTAGTTGCGTCTCCTTTAAACACACACCCCTTTATATTTTCATTTTCCAATTTCTGTTTTCTTTTCGTCGTCCTCTTTTATTCACTTTCATGCTTTGCAAACAATATGGGAAGGATTTCTGTGCCATTGTGTATGCTCACTTATTCTGACTTCTCTGCTTGGTGCACAGAAGTCAGGGTGTGACATGAACAACAATTTGATGTACAGAGCCTACAATGCCAAAAGAATCTGGTATTTTATTCCGAAGCAAATGACAACAAAATCTTTGAAAACCTGAGAAGAAGGTGGGGTAGTAAAAGGGATGTGTGGGAGAACAGGAATATATAAAAAGGATCAAAGCAGATAAATTTCAGCTGGCATGTGATAACATACTCCTCAGTTTCCTAGAGTTAAATTTGTAGCTTCCAATATATTTTAGTGATGGATCCCACACAGCAAACTTAACCTAAATTATTCCTTATAAATTTGTTTCCTACAAAAAAAAAAAAGAAATATCACTTATAAATTTTGCTAATGTGCTTGATAGTGAAGCAAAATCAGCAGTAAGACAAAGACCACTGCTGACAATTTCAGTGAAGAACAAAATCAGTCAAGTATAATGTTCATCATTCCTTATTTACTATGATAATTAGATCCCGCCGTTCTGCACCGTGACGTGCATGGCTTGCTTTGTTCAAGATGTTATCCACATTGTTTCTTTGGGAGTTGTCGTCTTCTCTCGCCACCAACTTGATACACACACTTTTGGTATACATGCACTGAAAATGAATGCTTCAGAAGTTCCCGGTCGGCCCAGCACCTCTCTGTGTGCGTACCAGATGACACGGAGACAAATGGATCTGCTTCCAGGGACACCGCTGCACAAAGCATTGCTTTGGTTCATTAAAGCAAATGCTGGCGTACGCGTTCAATGAACGTTCTTTACTACTGAATATTAGCAGTGGTGTGAACGGGTCTCTTGAACTTTGTAACTACAGTCAGGGTTAAGAATGACAGAATCTGAGTGTTAGGAATTGAAAGAAATAAAAGAGTAAATCTGAAAACAGAACAGACTGGAGACCGGAGCGCTCCTGCATCTCTCTTCGGGTGGAACTGTGCATTAGCAGATGGCAGCCTAAAAACAATATGTGCTGAGAGAGCTTGAGATGTATGGCAAGATTTTCAACACCTACGCAAACGTTCAAAAGAGTATTGTCTGTCAGGGGTGGTGTAGGAATTCACAAGTTGCTTTTGTGTGGATTTCTGAAGCTATTATCTACATATGATCAGCTATGAGATGTTGGAGGCAAATTCAAGGCAAATTTTTACAAAATGGAATGCGAGAACTAGTCACAATATTAATCCATATGTTTTGATGTGAGCGTTGTAAAACTCATGCAAAACAGCCCAGACCCTTCCCATTGGTAGATCATGCAGTTAGGTTGCTTGTGAGAGGCAGCAGAAAATTGCAACTGAAGAGCAAATCATGATCTTGCCATCTGCCTGGAAGGAATTGTTATATAGGATTTGCTGTCAATCAAACAACCTGTTTTGGAGCAAAGGCAGAACAGTATATGATTTTTTTTTCCCATGCTCATTTCATGCACTAATTCCTTACTCGGAAACTAACCGTTTCCCGCACTAGTACAGCAGGCAGGGCTCTGGCTGCAGCTCTCTGCCCAGCCCTGCAAACAAGTAGGTGAGGCGTGGAAGAGAGTGCTTGGGGTGTTTTCCTTAAATAATGACAAAGCGCATAGCTGTGACAAGGAATTAAATCTTAAGGTATTGTGTTTGCTGAAGGGATGGCATCGGGGAAGCATTGGTGGCTCTATACCACATACTCATGTTAATTTTCGCTTTTTCTTGTTCCAGTGGGAGAACTTGCCCCAATTTCTTGTTTGCACCTCTTTAAAGGAGTCTTTTGTGTTGCTTTCTAATTTTTGCAGTTGGTTGGGTGTTTTTTCATGAGCATAACAGAAGTCTGAAATTGTCCCTGTCTGCCTGCTTTATCTTTTCAAGGATTTTCCTACCAACTCTAGGCTATAGTATTGCACACTAGTCTGTTTCATCCGTAACCAAATTTCCTTGTGTAGCCCCTCTAATCAGAGGATCTCCAAGCATGCTAAAATAGGTGTGTGGAAGCCACACTGTGCCCCTGCAGAATCCAGGACATTTTAGAAATAATAAACCGAAATATAATTTAAGATCACACAGCGAATCCATTACAAGTATTCACACTGCAGGGGGCAAGTAGCAAAGAAACCTCTCAATTTGTTAATGTTTTTCCACCACTGGCTTTCTTTGTGATAAAGTGGAAGCAAATACACAGGTTTGCGAATAAGCTATTTGGTCAATCCCCTAGTGTAATAGAAGAGCTGAGATTTCCTCTGCAGCTGGGGCCAATGCAGAATTAGTAGACTTTAAAGTGCTATTTTCAGGGTAGCACCTGGAGTTACAAAGACCACAAGTGCAACACAGCAGAGCTGAATTGGCTCTTTGCATTTTCCTTTTGCAGAAGTGCCAGACAAAGCTTTCTTTCCAAAATAAGATGTTTCTGAGCACAGGGGCTGGGTTGTGCCAGGATGCGCGTTTGCTGTGTACTGGAGCACCCAGGTATGCCTGGAAACATTTCACAGCCAGGACAGGCATTAAGGACGGGCGTTGAGCTCCTAGCAGAGCTCCGTGCCGTGTTTGCTACCACACAGCACAACCGTCCTGGCGTATTTCCCAAACCAGGCTGGTTGTGCCTTCTCACTGGGATTTACTCTAACCAAAAAATACTTTGCACCTAACAGTTTCTTTGAGCCTTCAGACTAGCTCATCCCTGTGCCAGGTTGGGAACGCTTTAAAGGCTCAGGTGGTTTGAGTTTATGAAAGTTCCCAATCTGGGGAAGGAGGTGAGAAGAGCAGGGTGGGGTTATGGTGGTATTTGCTTCAGGAGCAGGGGTGGCAGCAGCCAAAAATTTACAGAAAGAAGTTTTTTATTTGGGGGGGTGTCACAAAAAAAAGAGCGAAGCCTGCCTGTGAGCTCAGACTTGTTTTTTCAAGGTTGGTGCTTGGGATCTAGACTTTTGGGGCTGAAGGAGTCGGTTCCTGGTTGTGCTTGTGATTTGAGTTTTTGTGGCATGTTGGGGAATCTCTTTCTCTTCCTGTTGATGTTGGGGAGGGGTGAGGGTCGTCATGGAAGAGTTGATGTATTCTTGAGCTTTGGTCTGTGTG
>NW_009648041.1:2883256-2889366 GCF_000708025.1 Charadrius vociferus | reverse complement strand
GGGAAGGTGGGAGCCTGGGTGGCCCTCAGTCTGCCACAGCACTGCTGGGAAGGAGATGGGTTATTGAGCTGGGAGTGACTCGCTGCAATGCTGTAGGAAGAAGTTTGTTTCCCAGATAGCCCCATTTCTATGGTGATGTCTGAAATACAGGAACTTTAACAGAAGTGGCTTACCTTAGCTGCTGTTGAAGCCTCCTTTATTTCATTACCTGTAGATAATGGAGACCTATTGTTTGTTAAGTTTAACTGAAAGGTAGGAACGCAGCAAGCCCAGAGGGAGAGAAGACAGCACAGTGACCGTGTTTGAACTCAGAGTAGTGAATTTGCCTCCCAGAGTGTCTCAATTGCTTTGCTTCTGTTGGACTTATTTTATTTATGTTGTGAATATTGAAAATGCTTGTACCTTCATGTAAAAATTGACTTTTCAGCAGCAAAAGTAAATACTAAACCTGTGCTTGGGGACTGATATTTGACATACTGAAACTGATAAATTAAATACCAAGTGTCCTCTCTGACTACAGATATACTAATTTTCAGTTCATGCACTCTGGCTCGTGATTTGTCTGCTCTAGATGGGCCTCACGTGTAATGTGGTTTTAGCTGGTCTGGAAAGGGAACTGCAGACTGCCAATAGTAATAGTTTGTTCTGAAACTAGGAATATTTCAATAGTATTTCATGGAATGGGTTCAACTAGGCTACTGGAAGAATGTCTGGGCTCTTGAGTTTGTGCTATGCCAAAGTTGAGAATTAATGAGGAGATTCTGGATTTTCAGATCAGGATGATCTCTCCAGCTAATGTATAGCTGATAAAGGATAACAGTGTCACTACTTGACAAGAACACCATGACCAGCATCACTCTAAGGCTGTTTTAACTTACTTTTTTTTTTGCTTTTTGGTGTCTCTGGACTGAAACTAAATAAACAACTTGTCTGCATTATATGAAGGTTATGTTTACCTGCTGTAAACTTATCCTGAGCGTAGTCATGTTTTTACAGTTGTATTTTGAATATACGGAGTGCTATTGAAATTTTGTTGCATGATGATAATGTACTGCACAGATAATTCATCTTGTTAATCCTTAGCAAGTGCTGATCTTGTTGGCTAATGGCAAGTTATAGATAAGGGTTGAGATTTTTTTTGTGCGTTGTCCTACATACTTTAAAAATAACTAGGACGCAAACTTTTTGATATAAACTTCCTTGACAAATATAGATGTGTTCTTTTTTTCTTTCCTCTCTTAGGCATGGAAAAACTGGAAGAAGCGGAATCTTTGCCTCCCAAATACAGTAATTGTGAAGACTAGGCATCCCTTGAACGTGGAATGGCAGCACCTTTAGGGTAGGCTGGGAAAAGCAACTGGGAAAATCTTTCCTTTTGTGCTCTTCTCTCACTTCTACCTGCCTTTGTTATTTAATTCTTCGTTGTTTTCCAGTACAAGCTACTTGTGGCACCCTCGGTTTGTTTGGGTTTTTTTCTAGTGACTTTGGCTGTGGCATCTTGCTGGTTGGATCTTCCCTGTACGTTTTTTGGGGGAGGATGCGGGGGGTGGTGGGGAGCTGAGAAAACTGCTGCTTCTGCCAAGCAAGGTTGGCGTGGCTGAGGTAGCAAGGAAGGAGGTGCTTCAGTGATGTGGCACGAGATAAGAGGGTAGGAAGGAACCACCAGGTTTCTGGGTGCCAGGTGGAGTCTGTCCATTAAGTGCGTTGCGCTGATGTTGCTGTGTCCTTGGCCGGACCCATCTACCTACATAGCTGCACCCATGCTGGGAACACAGCAAATTTCCGGGCACCCTGTACTTGAGGTGGGACAACTGTCTGAACCAGCCCCTGGGTTCCCATGGGAAGTGGCTTCCCTGTACATGATGTTGTTCAGCTCTGCTTCTTTAGGCTTTGGGTGTGTACAGTCTTTGTGTTCGGCCAGCAGAGGCTGTGGTTGCAGCCAGGCGAATCACCAAATCTCTTTGATGTTCTTCCTTCATGAAAAATTGTGTAGTTTTCTGGCTGAGCTTTGCATGGTCATCATCATAGTTTCCTCAGGGAAAATCAGTGCATCTTGTCTTGCCGCTGTAAAAGCAAAAGGAGCCGAAAGCCTGACAATACAGACTAAAGGATTTAACGCTGTTGTAGAAGACGTAGGAAGGAAAGGAGCTCAGCTCAGTCAGTGAGGTTGCACCAGACCTCCGTCAAGAGAGGAGGCAAAGTGCTGGGGACTGAAAAAGGGAAGTCTCAGAGCAGGGAAGATTTTCCTGGGAACATACTGAGAGCGCTAGAAAGGAAGTGGAGCACCACTGTGAGCATCTGGCTGAGCACAGGGGATGTGCATGTAACATGTTGTACATTGCTACACTCGTATGCATTGAATATGATAAATAAGTGTTTGTCTGGACAAAGCTGTGTCCACAGCTGATTTCTAGGAAGATCTTTTGCTCCCCTGTCCCAAAAGAATCCTACTTTAGCGTTTGTGTTCCCTGTTCCACTGGGGAAAGGAACCAAGAGCCAGAAACACAGAGGTAGGCTTAGGGACCTGGATGAGGGTTGCTGCTTGGCTGGTTTTTATCTGGGCTTTGTGGCTGCTCTTCAGGCTACTACAGATCAGTCTTCATGCACACAGCTGCTGGTTTTCCATGTGGGCTGGCTTTTCAGTGGAAGACAAGCTGCATGGGGAGGCTGGGGGGCCAAGCAAAACAACTCTGTCAGATTGTAAAAACCAAAAGAGTCGGTAATTTGGCTTGCAGTGGCGGTGAAGTAAAACTTGGTGTTAGACCACATGGCTCACCTAGAGTAAAAACATGTAGGTACCCGATGAGCTGCAATGTGAATTGCCTGTTGCCCAGGCAGCACCCAAGACGGAGTTTGGGTTTACAGGAAATAGCTTTGTAGGGTTGGTGGAAGCAGCTGGGAGGGATGGAGAACACAGTCTGTGAAAAGCAAAGCTTCATTGTCCCAGGAGCACTAGAACTAATGAGCTTTGCATTTCAAAGGTGGTGAGCCTTCTTCAGACCCTGTAAAATACACGCCTGGGATTTGTCATGTTAAATCTTTACACCAGGGAAAAGAAGTGTGTGGGGGAGGTGGAGGGAGGGAGAGGCAGAGGAGGCAGCATGCAGAAAGTAGAGGCCAGAGGCCCTTATTTGGGTGCAAGTACCAATCTGCTGTCTGCGTGAGTCTGCCCGAGTTGCATATGCTCTCCTTTTCTGTGTGCACAGAAAGTTGTAATAAATAGAGGTTCAGGCAGTGAAGAGCATTTATTTTTATTTGCCTATTTTTGTCATTCACTTGGCATCTCTAGATGGATGATGGAACCAGGAGGAACAGGCTATTCTCCTTGTGAATACAGCCCTCGTGTGTGTGAGGCAGCCTGTCTCAAAGACAGTTTGATGCCTGCTGACCCTTTGCAACCTACCTTCGCCTTGGAAATATCATGCTAGTGTAATGGTCTGCTTTTGGTAACCCTACCAGCAACCCCATGGAGTCTTTCAATCGGAGCTGTGGGTGGGCAGTTTTCCATGCTGTCTGACTAGGGTAGCTCACATCCTGGTCTCTGTCCTTTCTTCTGTTTGCTGTCAGGTATCAGAGTGGAGGTGGAAGGACTTCCTTTTGACACTTTACCTCCCAGTGGCCAGGCATAGAGCACATAACCCAAAGGCTGTTCTGCTCCTCTGCAGGGCCTGGATCCATCCTGCCCCAGTGCTGGAGAGAGCTGTCATTGCACAGGATGGCTGACAACCTTTTACCCCATCTACCTTCTTTCTAGAGACAAACTGCTTTCAGTCTTCACTTTTGATGACAAAGGATGTTGAAATGTGCAGACTGTTCAGTAGTGTCTTATTTTTCCTTCCTATTTTCTTTTCAATGCGTCAGTTTTAGTAGCCCCACGCACAACACGTGGGCCCATGGGCACTTGTAAAGCATCATTCCCTTCCTGTCAAAGCCAGTGACTCCTGAAGTAAGGAGGCTAAGCAAAGCATCCGGTGAAGTTGACACTGTGCCTAGCTCAAAGCGGGGTAAGAGAAGCTGTTTCATGTCTTGTTGGTCCACTGAAAGTTAAAATTGGCAGCAAAGACATCAAAGCAGGTGTGAGGATGCTTCTGCAAGACTTGCCAAGGACTCCTCTGTTCCTGTGTGATGCTGGGAGCCAGGGCAGGGAAGAGACTGCAAGCGCAGCCTGTTTAATATTCTCTTCTGTCCCTCTGATCTCCCCTCTACCCTGCAGAAGCAACATGTCCCATGTTTCTGCAGAGCTTGTCCTGAGCAATAGCAGCATCTGTCAGGGGTTACGGTGGCATTAGCCTCATGGAGCTGGGAGTTAGCAGCGCTTGGCAGAGTGACAGTTCTGCTGTACCTTACATAAATCCGTATCTTGCATAAATCTGTCTCTGCCTACTCTGTCAGGGTGTGTGGTCACAATTTGTCTCATTCCTCCTGCTGTCCACAAGGCCTTTTGGTTTCCTGGAAGATTTTATTTGTTTCTTGAGGCCCCTTTCCATCCTCTTTCTTCACACCTCCCCACTCTATACCCTTTCCCTCATAATTTCCCCATGAGTCCTAGAGGGAACATATCTTGTTAAACCAGTGTCTCACCTGCCCCTCTCACGTGCTGCAGAAAGCTCCCCATATTCCCATGGGAAGAGGGAAGGTCTTGAGCCTCCCTGTGGCTTTGGCAGCAAACCACAGCAGCCCTCCACCCACCACCTTCTGTTATGGGCTGCACGTCATCCCAGTCCTGGTTCCTTGCTCATTGGTACTTAATAGTACTTGGTGTGCCTTGTTGCCTCTCATTAGCTTCCTTGGGCACCTCTAGACCTTCTGAGGCCAGAAAGTAGCAGCAGCTGCCACGGTTCTTGGCGTTCTTCCAGTCTCTAAGGAAATTCTTGGGGAAACAAGAAAATCTTTATTAAACAGAACATTATGTCGCCAACCATGCTACCCGTGCATTTTCATATAAAGCACCTTAAAAAATTATAACCTCTTCAAAGCATCTCTGGTCACCACAAGGCTTGTCCTGAGCCACCCTCTCCTCCCTGGGGCTTCTTGGGGACCCGATGGGACCCATGCTGCCGTGGTGGCCTGTAGTGTAGGAAGGGTCCGCTCACCAGCGCTCTCCCATGTCACTTTGTCACCTCCCCAATTGCTTTATTGTTTCAAGGCTATAATAAAGAACTGCTCTGAGCACTGTGGCAGAGACCAGCATAATGTTCCTTTCGGTCTGCAGGGCCAATCTCTTAATATGTATTACCCAATAAAATACAGCGGCTCCAGAGGAGTGTATGGTCTGTCGAGTAAGCTCATTCCACCTCTCTGTGAGAGTCTCCACTGAGATGTGTGTCCTTGGGTGCTGAGAAGGAGGTGCTTGAGAGTAAGGGTACTTATTACTGTTATTATTTACTATTGTTTGGTGTCTGGAGCTGGTAAACAGTGAAGGTAGTACATTCTTCTACCACAGATTATCAAGGGGAAAAAAGAAAATCCCACGACGTGTTAAAGTGTGCACTCTGTGCTCTTAAAATGGAAGTTTCTGTTTTGTCTCCGAGTCTTCTTCCTTTTGTAGGCAGATGTGAGAGTTGTAATGCCAAGTGAATGGTGTGTATTAAGTCTATACAATGGCTCTTTAAAAAATAATTACATGTGGTACAAAAGGGAGACGAAACCACTCCATTCCTGTAAATGGCCACTTAAGATGTGGACAATAAATAAATAACTGTAATAAATAATCTGGCATATGAGAGCTTTAGCATTTAGGAGGAATAAATCAGAGCTCTTTCTCCATTGTCTGCTGAAATGCTTTGGCAATGGAATTGGAAGGAAAGATTTCACTCAGAGTTGTGGCAAGGTGTTGGAAAGCCCAGGAGAGTGTGTAGGAGTCTCCTGCCCTCCCTCTCTCTCCCATGGTTTTTTCTGTTGCACTTTCCCTGCACCACCCCTCCCCGTTCACAAGCGTGTGCTGCTTTCTTGTGAAATGGAAGAGATCCTCCTAAGTCTCACTCGCCTCTTGTGAATAAGTGCGAGGACAACGCCTGGGGAATAAAGCCTCCGCCGGCAGAATTAACGCATCCCCCAGATTGCTCGTTGGGTGTTCGGTCCTTCTCCTCTCCGAAGGCTTTGCCTTTCCA
>NW_009648041.1:2882232-2883177 GCF_000708025.1 Charadrius vociferus | reverse complement strand
CTGCCCATTCATACCCGCTCCTCGCCCGGAAAACCAGCCGCTCTCCCGCTCCCTGACCAGTCTGAGTGCCGGTATTTAAATGCAGCTCCAGTTGCTATAGCCCCGGCGAGTAGCGGAGTGCCTTGGCTGGGGCTGGCAACCGAGGGCTGTGTCGCTTTAAGGCATGTGATACTTTCCCGAGCAGGGATGTATTGAAATAGGCTACGGTACTTACAGCATCGTATAGCAGTGTACGTACAGCCGCCGTGCTCGGCACTGCCCGCGCTGGAGTGAGGCTGCTCTGTCCTTAAACATAAACTGCTCCTCGTCCTTAAGTATCCTGGAAGCTGCAAATTATCTCAAGATCACTTCAAAGGTCTCATCGGGCAGAAGGTGATGCTCGGAGATGATTTAAAGGTGAAAATGAGAAGGTTTCCACCCCTCAAACCTTGGCCACTTTTCTGACGGCAGAGTCTGAGAGCTCAGATGTCTTCTTTACTCTGGGAACAGGATTTGTAACAAAAGAGATTTTTTCTTTTTTTTTTTTTTTTCTTTTAATCCTGATAAAGAAGATTATTGGGAAGCTATTAAAAATCCCTTATTGTGATACAGATGGATTTAAAAAAGTGTTAGATCTTTCCAATGAACACTATTAGAGTGCTCTGCTCTTGGTTGGATTACTCAGGTAAGGAGCTTCTTCAAGATTTAAGATTCAGAAAGCAGATCTGGAACTCATCAGATAATAACTGGAGAAATACTCACTGCCGTGTTTCTGTACTGATGATAAGATGATCTGTGTGAAGAAGTGTGTCTGTATGTGACAGCAGTTTGCTGACAAACAACTGCATGAAGAAATGTTTGTAGGAAATGCTGGGTTTTCAGCAAAGGTAGTTTGAAATAGTGTAGTTTGATAAAGATTTTTATATCTAAAAAAAAAAGGGGGGGGGGGGGGGGGGGCAGAGAGAC
>NW_009648041.1:2881197-2882157 GCF_000708025.1 Charadrius vociferus | reverse complement strand
AGGCTGGGGAAGTTTGGCTTTGCTTCACTGTTTGGCTAGGATTTTTAAAGTTTGGTTTAAATAACCTGAATACCTGAAATATCCCTATGTGAGAGTCACCTTTCCCTCTTACCTTGTTGTATAAAAAAGCATGGGAACACCAAATATGACAAGAAGGCATTAATTCCTGAAGACACGGGAAACCTACTGGGAGCTCCCTGATCTGAGGGGATTGAATCTATTTTGCAAGATAAATAGGTCTAAAAAGAGAGGAGAAAAAGTACACTGTATACTGCAAACTAAACAGTTGAAAATGAAATTAATTATATGCTAAGCAGTGCATCAAACCCTACAGAGAAAGGAAGAGCCTCATGCTGATCAAAATAATGTTTTGGTATTTTCTATTAATTATACTTGTCAGTTTATGTGGGCCTCTTCAGCCAATTAGACTTAAAAAGCTTCCCAAAGACTGTGTGCTGCTTTAAAATCAAAAGCAAACCCATATTTTTTTATATGCATATATTTTATTAACATTGTGTTTCACTATTTTATTGTTAATTTTCCGACGGCAGTAATCCCCCTGATATATCACATACAGACTTTTCTTTTTTTTTTTAATTTTTCTTTAAGGACATGATTTTTCTATGTGAGAGATCTAGTCTTTCAAAGTATTTCTTGCTCTGTGAAAACGATGTTCAGCTGATTGGATTATTAGATAGAAAATGGCATCACGTCATTGGCTGAATAAGGAGAGTGCCTGAAGTTTGATTAATTTGGCAATATGAAATGCAGCAGAAGGTGTTGTTAAGGGAACTGGATGATGTGTAGCGTAGCTGAGCCTTGCAAACCTCCCGGTCCTTGCAGGCACTGAGAAAGAGCTGTTGAAGTTAAAAAGTCAGAGGGAAATTTAGCCAGTAACTACAATAATGAATACAAGTATGAAAAATCACAGTTGTCTGTATTAGATGCCCAAGTATGTCA
>NW_009648041.1:2831785-2881166 GCF_000708025.1 Charadrius vociferus | reverse complement strand
AAAAGGAATTTCTTTAAAATTTTGACACAATCTGCTTTGTGAAAAGATCAAATCTTCTATAGAGTACATATGAAATTTAGTCTGGCTGCACTCCAGTCCCTTTCCATGCACAGGTCGAACAATAAGAAGCTGATTTTATCTGGGGATTAGAACATAATTCTGAGAAACAATTACTTTGTTTAGCAGACAGCATCATAATTAAAAATTAATGCTTGCAGAAGTCAAAAACAATCAACTGTTACCTTCGGGGTCAGTATTAGCCTTCCAGTCTTGGGGATGGAGTATTTTTAAAATGCATCTCAGATACTTGAGAATGTTGTGTGCCTATCTGTAATGTGCTTAAAGTAGTTTTCATGCTGTCTGGACATCATGTTTTTTCAACTGGCACTATGGTTTATTTTTATTTTTTAACTCCCTTGTAAATTCAGCTATGGACCAGTGTGAGAATGTTTTCCAGCCTTCTTATTTACATTGGGTTTTTTTAGTCCTTAGGTCATCACAGTTTCCTTTTTACCATTGAATTATTAAAGTTATCCAAGCTCCTGTGTTGACATCTTGTTACCTCAGCTGTCCTTTTTGGACATGACCTTTGTTGTATGACAATTGCATCCTGCGGGGGGGAACAATAACCCAGAGACAAAAGGCATTTAGCAAAAATAGTAAAAAATAGTAAAAAAGTAAAAAAATTAAAATGATTAAATACTGTTGTAATGGAAGCTGACTATTGTGTGCTGTCCGGCAATGGATAATAATGTCTGTTTAATATTTTGTTTAGAGAATGGCAGTGGTCTCTGCAATGTCCTGGGTCCTGTATTTGTGGATAAGTGCCTGTGCAATGCTCCTCTGTCAGGGGTCCCTCCATCACACTTTCCAGCAGCATCACCTGCACAGACCAGGTAGGACTGAGATCAGCTGTGGGATGCCATGAGATTGCAGGCTTTCTGCCCGTGCTTATGTCTGTCTTGATAATGATTGAATAATCATAAAATCCATTTTATCATTTAACTTCTATGAGTTGCTTGCCTTTATATTGCACAGCATCTTTTTTGGGTTGGTCTAATGTGCTGTGCTTTGCCAATCTGATGTTGGAAGATTTGCCCTTTAGCCTTGTCTTCGAACAATTTCCCAACACAGGAATCCCATTTTGGATAACTGTTCAGTTTCTCTGTCTCTTTCTCGGTACTTATTTCTATAACTGTTCAGTTTCTCTGTCTCTTTCTTGGTCCTTATTTCCTTCTTTCTCCTCTTTTTGTGCAGTTCTGGAGTGGGTGTATAACTCGGACATTGTGACAGCACAGGTTTGGATAACTTTGCAGTTATCTGACCCAAAGCAGACATGGGTTTGTTACTTAAATTACTGGCACCAAATCTCACTCATAGTCACTAGTGTTTACTGGAGGTCAGGTGTTTGCCTTAGCATAAATGAGAGACACGGTTATTGTAAGGTTCTCAAGTTTACCTCTGAAAATTGGTGGGGTTGCGAAAGTGCAGCCCGGAGGAGAATTTGGGACCGTCTTTTGATGGAGTTAAATGCCTGTAAAGTCAGAATAAGTCCCAGAGGTTAGCAGTGGAGAATGCAGCTCACTGACTGTTGTGATCCACAAAGACTGCACATGAGTAGTTTTACTGTGTTTTTATTAATAGGAGTGGATCAGGTAACTTTTTCAACTGTTAATTGCACTTTGAAGAATATGTGCTGTGTTTAAAACGTGTGAGGAGTTGGCCTATTCTAGCGCAGTATTATCATCTGGTTAAAATTAGATGGGCCAAGAATGTTGCTGAACAAATTTGGATCCAAAGAAAGGTGGGAGAGGTTTTAAGAGCTTCAGAAATTAAAGATGCAAAATACTAACTCGCAGTGATGAGTCATTTAACAATGTGGCAACTGATACTTTAATTTTTTTTGATCTAATGGCATACCTTCAAAGACAAACGGTCTTGAACCACAGGTCTTTAGCGACCTTAATGACTCAAAGTTTTTCCAACTGCTGTCATTGCCCAAAAGTCATAGGTATTGGCATTGTCTTGCTTTCTTGTATATAAAATATGCATAGTATAGAGGAATAGACCTAAACCTTTGATAGCCCAGCTCTCAGTAGCAATTTAGAGCATCAGATTAGTTAATGGTGTAATCTAGTAACTAGCTGGCACTGGAAGTTTGAGCGTGTTTGAAGTCTGAGTGCCAAGGTTCTTATTTGGGATTTGTCGAGAAATGAACATAATATTTATTAGAATGCAATCGTAAGTAATGTTGCTGGTTATTTGAGTCTGTGCCCCAGTAAAGGAAATGGCGGTGTGTGTGTGGGGGGGAAGCCAGTCCAGCTAAACAGATAGGTAAAAGGAAAATGTAATCTCATTTTGTAAAATCAGTTGAAACAAGTGACATTATGAGAAAAAATGAGAGCTGGGCAGATTCAGAGCTCTGCAACATTTGCCTAAGCTTGAAAAATCACCTTTTTTATGAAGCGAGAACAGCAAGACACTGAATGCATACCAAGTGTTTGGGGAAATGTGAAAAATGACAAAAATCTTTCACTCAGAGATGCGATACAGATAGAGTGAAGGTTTTACAGCTGCCTCATCACCTACTTAGAAACAGCCAAGCTTTCCCTCTTGCGAGCCTTTCTCAGGCAGCTTCTCCGCACCCTACATGAGTAAGATTGATGGTGTTCTGATCCCAGGCAGCCAATTTCAGTCTCTCAAGAAATAATCCACTACATTGACAGATGAGTGGAATTTGACATGATGTTCACCTCGGATTCAGATTGTGCTGCACCTGGGAAGTACCAGCTAGTGAGCGTCCTTTAGGGAAACTGTTAGAGATTTTGGACAATTTCTGCTGTCACAACAGAAAATCAAGACAGTGTTTTTTATAAGGCCATGAATTTGCAGTCTGCCAACTGAATGTGAAAGGTTGTACATAAAAGGGATGGAAATATGTTAACTAGCAAACTGAGTGATTTTAATGTATTCAACTGCAGTCCCTGAGCACACCCTATTTTTCATATTTATAATATTAGGAATGCGTCATTTACTTTTAGTTAGTCACTGTGTAAGTAAGATTAAAATGTTCAGCCAAATAAAAGTGAATAAAAAATGGATGCAGATGAGCCAGTGCATAATTCCAGTAATTTAATATTTGGTATATGAAATTTCAACTTATTAAATCATGGCAAATATAGCTGTAATCAATAGCATGCTCAGCATACCTTTTCCTTCAGTTCGTGATCTTCCATAGATAATGAGATGCTCTGAAATAAAAGGTTTTGAGCTGCTCAACTCCATCGTGGGGCTACTTTGGTACAAGATAATTAAAAAGGCAGGTTCTACCCTATCTTGTGCTTCTCATACTTGATGCATAGAAGAGTCTCACTGAGCACAGGAAGGTGCAGGTGAAAGATAAAATCCTCATGGAGTGTATTTAATGCAATAAGCTTGAATTGAACTTGGTGGATTAGCACAGTGAATATACCCATCTGTACTGCTGCGGTTAATCCAGTTTTGAAACACTGGAAACAAAGGGCAATACATGAAAAGGTTAGGTTATCATCCGAGATTTCCGAGCTTGCTCTGTTTTCCTGAAACTTTCTTATACAGGTGTCTGAATGGGTTGAAATAGATTTCTATGCACTATGTGCAATCACAAAAGTTTAAAGCTGCTTTTCAGTATAATTTTTCAGTTTTATAATTCAGTACTTCTTTGTTCAATTAGATATAGCAGAAGGTACAAACCTGAAAACAAATGCAATAAACCACTTTACGTGACAGTATTTGTAACTGACTGTCGCTTTATTTTCTCTGAAATGTTGGCAGGTGGGCACAGACAGTAAGGGCATAGTAAATACTGCTTGAATATAAGGTGGATGATGCGGTATTATTTGTGACTGTTTGTTCTTTTCTCATTAACACAATGAAAAGTTTGAATGCCACTGTTAAGCACCCTTAAGTATTGGTGGCTGTTCCCTTTGACTCTGGTAGGTGAGGAGACCAGGTTACATTTTTGGGCTTCTTCACTGGGATCCGGAGGAGACCTTTGGAGTAAGCTGGCTGAACACCATTGCAGTATAATTCCCCTTGGGTAATACATACGGCTTTCCGCAGGTTTTTTATGACTATATTTCATTTTCATGAAAATTATGTTAGGCAAAGGACGTATGAAAGCATTCACAGGAAATAACTTTATGTGGAAACAAATCTCCATTTTTTTCAAGCATGTCACTTCTGTGTGATTTAATAAGAAACAGCAGTAATGAGAAGAATTCCACATTGGCCGTTTTAGGCTCTGATATACACACAGTTGTAGAGCTGTTGAATTGGCCTGAGGATTAGAGTGGACAGGTTGTGATTTGCAGAGTTAGCTGAGTGCCTGTGATAGTCCGTTGATCATCTGATTGATGGGACTGACCCCACCCGAGGTACGAAGTAGGTGCTGGCATTTGGCAAGACAGCAAGATATTAACAAAGCAAAGGGTTCAAGTTTAAAAAAAAAAAAAAATAACCGCTTCCCCTCAGTCATGCAATTCTTACCAAATTTTCTGTCTTTGTTCCGTAAATGAGGGATGTTTTGCTCCCAGTGAGGACCATCAGCTAGTACTGAATCACAGAGGACGACACTGGCCATGTGTTGCTTAAAAATACAGGAAAGCACGTTAGATTCATCTGTAAGTTCATGCCAAATAATGAGCTACACATCAAGGATGCTAGGTTAGTCTTGCATGCAGTTTAAAGATGTGAGGCAGACACAAGCAGAAACATGTGCCTACTGTAGCAATGCTGACATTTGCAAATATGTTAAGTAAAAATAGGCATGTTCAGAGGAAGAAATCATGGACTGAATCAAGGCTGGAATCTTATGTCTACTGAACATGAATTACCTTTTATTGTGACAGTAGTTAATGATGTGCCCATTAAAAATCATCTGAAGAAGTGATTCTCCATACCTCATATTATGAGGAGGAAAATTGGTCTCAAAGCAATTCTACACAAACTAACAAGCAGTATCAACCTAAGGATGCTCTAAGCAGGTTTCTCAGTAGACAGCATTTTGCAGAAACTTAAGTCTGTGGCTGTGAGCAAAAAATTTTCTTAGTTCTGATCTTGGCCTTCCCGCTGATTGTTATAGCCTTCAGGGAAACTGCATATTTTCACATTTCTAAAGGTCTGCTATATGCCCCATATATGTGGCTATTCAGTTCAAAACAGACTGGGGAGAATGTTGGTCTGAATCTAATTCCTCAGAAAAAATGTAAATAAAATACGTGTCTTTACTTTGTAGAGCAACTGAGATCTGGAAGATGAATTCAGTGAGATTTTTGCTCTTGGTATGGACAGAAACAAGTGTAGGACCAGGTAGTTAATACATAAATGTGTACAGTTTCTGTGACTAGCAAGAATTGTATTACATTAATAATACAGTGTGAATGCAAACTCTTGCCTTTAGTACACAATGTCCAAATTGCCATGCAACAACTTAGGTAGTACCCAGTAGATTGTGTCATGGACATGAGACCTGGCAAATTGCATTTCTTGCTGCGTTAATTAAAATGAACAATTTTTTAAGCTCTAAGTGCTGATTCAGATCTCATTTACACCAGTAAATGCACAGGAGGCACCATATATATCCCAGTTTGTTCAAGATCAGAAAATCGTGCTCACAGTGAGCTATTCCAGTCCCTCACTGGAAATCACCTCTCTCGTGACACCTTTCTGTTATGTACCTTTGGCCTTCACAGTCAGTTCTTGAGTATGTGAAACATCCAACTGCTCAGTAAGGAAATGCAGGTTGGAGGTGCTTTCTCTGTTCCTGCCCACATACAAAATACACTTGGATGTATGCGGACAAACGTATTTGTACGGGTTTTTTTGTGCAGGCAGAGAATGGATGTAATGAAATCGGCGCTTAGGATGAGGTAGGATTCCTAGCGGTGTGATAGCGATGAATTGCCTCCTGTGCTTGTGCAATGTACTTGTTTGCAGCAGCAGAATTTATTGCACCCTGTGATTTATATTTCTTTTTTTCTGAAAAATCAAACTTCCAAAAGAGAAACAACATGGCTATAGGGTGCGTTTGCAGCCAGAGAGTTAACTGTGTGGTTTTTTTCTGGGGTCTGTAAACGGTTACATTAAGGAGCTCCTGTCTCTCAGGTGAAGGGGGAAGGGTGGGTGGGCATCGCCAAGGAGCAACCAGTACTCGGTGGAGGCTCAAAGGCATGAGGACACCTCTCTTCTTCACCGGGGAAGGGTGCGTAGCTGCAAGGCTCGCAGCTCGGTTGCAGGTGGAGGAAAGCTGTCACCAGTCGCGCTGCTGAACGTGACGCCTTGTTACTTCTGATCCAAGCAGACGAAGCAACCTGAGGGGAAGCAGGTGTTGCAGCTCGATGGACTGTGAAGATCAGCATGGCCAAGGTGCGCAGTGGGGCACAGAGCAGAGTGCCGTGCCCAGCGCTGCTCCGCAGGAGCTGCTGGCAGCACGGCTGCGTTCCCTGCGACCGCCCCCACCGCACACCTTGTGCTAAAGTGCAATGGCAGGACGCTAACAGCGGTATTCTGAGAGAAAGGACATGCCTCCTGCACGTGTGGCTTGCACTGGCAGTGTCTGGTCCTCTGGTTCAGTCCCCCCTGCTCTGTCCTTCCTCTCCCCATCCCATGCCACTCCAGCTCTCAGGGCCGTCTGCAGGCAGCCACGCCGACAGGAGCAAAGCACGTCCCTCTTTACGTGGCATAAGCTGCTCTGGGGAAACGAACCAAAAAGCGCCTCTTGCTGCGATGGCCCCGGCGGGGACCACCTCCTCCCACACCCCTGTGCTGAGCCTCAGCCTCCTACCCCAGCCTTGGGGCCGCGGTGAGTCACGCGGGGACCTCTCAGCACACTGCGCTACGTGTGGTGCTTACTGTTACGGTATTAAAGACTGTGAGAATTCATACTACCGTGGTTAAGTCCCAAGGAAAATTTGGCACCTACAAATATAAACCCCAAAGGCAAACTACATGGCTCTGCGCTGAAGTATTTCTGCTGATAACATCAGAAACCTGCCTTTAATGATTAGCCTACTTTAGTCCAAGGCTCATTTATATTTTAAAAGGCAATATCCAAGTGCATTTCCTCGTAAGACAGATGTGTTTTCTCCCATTAAGTTTCATATTGTTTTATCCTATCCCCCCTATAATCTTTGTATTTCCTTTTGAATGTTTTCTTTGCCACTCTGCTGTGAAATCAACCTTTGCTGTGAGCAAGATTTATTTTCCTGATGGTATTCAGCATTTTTGCTATTTCCAGATGCTTTGTACAGAACAATTCTCTCCAGCTAAACTTATTTTTTTGCATGGGAGTGGTGCTGGCGATTTCTTCTTACTGTGCTCCAGGCAGGGACCACAATGACTGCAGCACCATTGGACTCTAAATTTATAAGACTCAGTCAATGATGCACAATGGGGAATTGGGGGTGTAAATTAAGCTGAATGAAGTTACAAAGCCTCATGTATGACTCATGTTTCTATGCTCTATTTAGAAGATTGTTATCCGACATCTCTCTCTTGCCTTCTGTATTCCTGTCAGAACAACAGTTTTCCCCTTTTCCTGCGCAGTGGGTGAAGAAACCGGTACTGTCCTTCTTGAAAGGTCACTTCAGTGACAGCGGGTGCAGGATCACTGTTGCTATCATCTGATAATCAATAATTGTGTCGTAGTGTTCCTTTGTAATCCTTATTTTACTTTGAGAGATCAGCTTTGCTTGGGAACTGAATTGATGGCAGGAATGGAGGCCCTCACTAGTTTTTGGAGGATGGGAAAGTGATTCCTTGAGAATCACCAAGTGCAGTGCAATACACGATATCAGCGCATTTGTTATCTCAGATGACTGAATTTCCTTCTATCAGCGTGCTCTCATTGTGGTGCATTGTCTTTGAGCTACAAGTAATCTGGGAATAACCTGCTCTACACTAGCAGCTCCCACCGACAGTCACGTGTGCTGGGTGCTTTTTAAGATTGTGCATAAATATTTCTTCTAAGAGCTGTGAAGTTCTATTTGTATATCATGCACCTTACCTCTCACTAAATGAACAGGCAATTAGAAAGCCGTTTAAATGGTGATCCTTGTCTCTTGATTATTAGGAGAGCTGCTGGTTCACATCAAAACGTGCATTTAATCCATCCTCATGCATGATCCAAAACTACTATTGGATTAATTTTTTCTGTAGATGACGAATCTGAATGGAGAGCCTTCATTGTGCATCTGTGAAACCCAGTGAGCAAAAATCACTTCTGTAGCTAATGTGTGTGCAAGCGAAAATTATATCGATGGAGAACTTGATCTGAAAACTCCCATGAACATGTGCACGTCAGTTTATCGGAAAGTGGGGAAACTGAAATTGTGATTTCCTATGTTGTGAATAATACCAGCAGCCAACAGGCTCTATAGATCAGTCTGAAGACAGGCAAGAGCCTCAGGTTCTTAACTGCACATGGTCTGATAAAGTTTTATTATCTTTTTTTAGTATCCTCATTAATGCTTTTCAAAATTGCTGTTAAATATTTCTGGCAAGCAAGGCTTCAGTGTAACTTTGCTGTATTGTTAAGGATTTATTAATGATAATCTTTTCTTGCAGGGTCTATTTATGTTTGATCGTGACATTAATTGGTTGCCAAAACAAACTTGAGTTAATTGTGTTTAATTATATGGTTGGGAGCAAGCAAGGATAGTTTATGTGGAAATCGGTTTCATTGATTTATATGTTTATTTTATAAAAGAACATGAATAAATTAAGGGGACCCATTGTTTAGCACCCTTTCCCCTACATGCTGCCCAGGAGTCATCAATAACACAGTTGTGACTTTGAACAGATTCAAGAGTGGAAAATTATCTGTATTATATATATTTGTCTATAGAAACCTATTAAGAAGTAAACATTCACTTTCTGAATCATTTCAAATTAAAATCTAAAAAGCCAAGCCGAAACTAGATCAAGTAACATTGAAACTAACAGGAAGGCAGAGGTCAGAACACCGCATCTTGAAAAATGGATTTCAGAGAAAAACTAAGCTTCATTTCAGATTTGGCTAAAGGTGCTTTGGATAAGGAAGGTATAGTAAAATACACTAAAGTATGACTAGATAAATATTTTCTATAATAATTATATTAATACAATATATAGCTATATTGTATTTCTATGATATAGTAATTTCTATATTTTCTATCACGCATTTCAAAACCCACTCATTTTACAGTTCAGAAGCTTTTGAACACCAGCCTATTCGTGTTTTAATGCTGAAATCAGAACTGAGTGGAGAATTCTGAGCACTTAATGTTTTTTGAGGAATCGATTTCCTAAGTTGAAACTGTAATTTAAGAAAAATAGTAGTGTGATATCTTTGTGCCTTCCTTGTTTCTGCATCAATATTCCTCACTGAAAAAAACCCCATCTGCATAAGGTTTCTGTTATCCCAGCACGTACCCAAAACAAATCGTCATCCTGATAAATGAATAAATCCTGTTTGGAAGCATATGCTCAGATATGCCCGTGGCTACCTCTTTCCCCAAAGAAATCAAGACCTCACAGACTTCCAATACAATACCAATGCAAACATGAGGAAGGTCTTGTGTGTCCTTCTAGCTGGTACCAGCTTGTGTTTTGGTTTGCAGCAGTGCTGAAATGAAAGGAGGGCTAATTTTTCCAGTGGTTGCCTTTTTTTTCCCAAAGCTCTGCTGTTTTAATAACAAGTACTTCCCTATGTAAAAATCTTGCTTAAATTGTAAGCTATCAGGGCTACACTAACACTGTTTGCTGTGAATTTCATTAACTCATGAAGTTCCTTTTCTTGGTTACTTGCATGAGATGCTTTCAAATTTGTGTGGTCAGTCAGCGAGAAGTCGCTATTGCGTTGAAACAAAAACTCAAGGGATGAGTTGAAGATGACAGAGGTTTTTGCGTTTGTCATTGGTTTCAGCGTGCCAGGGCAGGATCTCACAGAGAATGATTGTGTCTAAGCCAGCTCTGACATCTGTAGTATAATTATTTTTGTAGTAATATCATATTTTTGTGAGGCTTTAAAATGCAGCTTCCTCCCTGCCCCCCCCCCCCGGGTAATTAGAAACTGCCTTTCCATGGCTGAAACCTCAGCGCTTTCCCCATCAAGACAGCCGCCTGGGTGGTGTTTATCTCAACCTTGGTGTGAGTTTCTCCAACAAATAGATGACTCCTTTAGTTCTAATTCAGTTTCTCTTGGTATTTCTATTATCTTTCTGGTTGGCAGGCAAGGAAATCAGTTGTGCATCAAATGAAACCATTTGTCATGGATTAGTGCATGCAAATGCCTTCATAACAGCACGAGACAAAAGCCGGCGAGTGAATGCTAACTTTGGAAGAGAAAATTAAAAGGCCAAAGCACCAGTGACAGCAGTCCCTAAATGAGATTATTCAGTGCCTAAGAGCAAGGTGCCACTCTTCTGTCCCCTTCCTTGCCATTTTTTCCTCTCACTGAAATGTGAAGACGTTAGGGTAATGCACAGTGACCCCCGCGAAGCGGAGGAGTGTCCATGGGAGCTCCTGGCTTTCCCAGGGCTACTGGATGTCTGGACCTTCCCTCTGTCTACTAACACCCATCTGTATCCACAGCAGAGTTGGGAGACAGGACTCATAGTTTGCCAAAAGTACAGAAGACTTAGACATTAGTGATACTCCAGCACGTATATCCTGGTTTGTCACGGCACGCTGGAAGTTGGTAGAGCTGCCAGGCAGGGTACCCAAGGAAGTCCTATTGAAGTGGAATATATCTTCCTCCATGCCTTGGTTAGAAATATTCTGCATTTTCCTTTTCCTCGAGGACAGAATTGGGTAATTGTTTAATGCTGATCTCCTACAGTTGATAACACACTGAATTGAAGGAGTTGACAGCAGTTATTAGATATTTATCTCATGCTTGTGTTTGTTACTCCAGTTTCTTTTTAAGCCTGGTTGGACTCTTCAGTCCTAAAAGGTAAGTGTGGGCTCTGCCAGTTTACCCACTCAAAGGATGGTGTGAGAAAGAGCTGAGACACAGTTGTGGGAAGGGAATTTTGAGGTGCCCTGACTGGGAGCAGGCTGTGGCCAGCCAGCACCCTGTGCACACTTGCACGGTGTGTTTCCAACCCTCCCAAACTTCTCTTAGGACAGCGCCAGACACAGAGGCTGTGATTTAGTGGAAGGACCACAATGTAGCCAGATTACCTGCTGTCTTCTCTAGGTTTTTACACCATTTCAATCCTTTTTTTTACTATTATTTTGCCCACTACTTATTCTATTTCTAAATCTGTCTCCCTTCCATTAAATCAGTTTCCTTTATTTTCTTGTAAGTCTTAATGTAAGCTCTTATGGCTCTCACTTTTAGAAAAGGTTCTCTGAACCTCCTCCTCTTAGAGTCAATGCACCTTGATGTGCTGTTTGAGCAACAAAATGCCACTTGATTTCATCCCAATTAGAGCACCACCCACATTTTTATGAAATAAATAGCTTTAAACATTGTTATTTGGAAAGAATCAAAATGGAGCTATTTGATCAATAGACTCAAAATGCTAAACTACATTTTTCCCTTTCTGATATTGACACCATGTTTTAAATGTTTTCCAACAAAAGCTGGGGAAAATATAAATTATATCCTTTTTCACCCATAGGGAAATTATTTCTGTTGATCAGAATTTTCCAATGGGAAGAATTTCACAGGTACTTTGTGCCTGTCCCTGCAGCGGACTGTATGCAAGGCAGCATGCTATCATAGTGGTTTTTATTGCACCCCCTTCCACCCCTATGCTTTGATTTTGTGTATTTGTGCTGGAACCAGACCTTCATCCTTTACACCCCCAAAGTTTCTCCCTGTTTTGGTGCTGTGCTGTAGTGCAGACACCTTGCTGAGGTCATGATATTACCACAGACGTGTGTGTGTTGGTCAGAGCGGGTGAGACAGGCTCTGGAAAGCAGACTCTTGGCTGAGCAGGGCTAGTTCTGGAAATGGACAAATGCTGGTGATAAAATAGGTGCAAATTAAAGGGAAAGGGATTTCTGCTTTCAATGTGAATCATTTGATGGTTTCCCTTAGTAAAGCAGTTCCTTGACTTCTTAGATTGGAATTGAATTGGCTTTGAGCTGTCTGTTGCTGCATGGTATTTAGTGGTGTTGTACCTTCTATAAGCAGTGTGGGATCAAGGGGTTCTTTTGTACTAGTCATACTCTTTTGCATTTCAGGCTATGCAAGTCCCCCCTACACCACGTTCTTATGTAAATGGAATTATTTTCTTAGGTTTTTTTGGTTCTGTTTTCTAATCTATCAAAGGGAAAGGTGCAATCTATAGTGTGTAGTGATGGAAACAAATTGCAAAGTGGTATCACATTTATACTGAAGTCCTCCTGATAAGGATGGTATGTATTTAGTATGCTGCTCCCTGCATCTGAGGGGCTGTGCTCTTTAACAGGTAAGAAGAGATTATCCCTTAGTCCTGACAGAATCTATGAATCAAAGTCTGTTAGGTAAAATTCATTCAGAGCTTAAAATGCAAACCTACTTTCAGCTGTAACTAGTAAAATAATTTCCTCTGTTTAATACATGTGCGTTGTATGAATTAGTACTTAAAGTTTCAGAGGTCCTACTATAAACCATGTCCTGTCGGCTTTTGAAGTGCTTTAATGTCCAGATTTCACAGAGGAACCAAGCAAAGATATGAACAAAATTAAAATCTGCCTTTGTCAGGAGGGATTTTTCTGTATTCCAGTAGCACATACAGATCTCAAAACATCGATATTTGCTATAGAGAGACCATAGTTTTACAGGACACTGGTTCTTTTCTTTCTCTTTATGCCCAACCAAGGGCCAATCGATCCCTCTGTGCAGTCTCTACACAGCATCCAGCAGTGGAATATGTGGAAACTGAGATCCCAATCATGAGCATATTTAGGGCAGCTGAGATGCAAATAAGTGAGGTTTTGTTATTCTGGTCCTAACGTAGCTTCTTTCGGGTGGCTGCCAGACACTATCCACCCAGCTGGTACCCAGAGCAGGCATCCCGTCCCTCGCGCTCCCTCCTTGGCACGTCTTGGCATGCAAGTACAAGTGTTGCTGTGAGCTGGGCGATGGATCATGGAGGCTCTTAGCTCCCTCTTTTCATGAAATCAAGTGCTTTAGTGTAAGCCAACTTCACGCTGGCTTAAACTTTCATGGTAGTTAAGCTATAATCTATCAGACTGCCCCAGCTGTGAGGTGTAAAGAGCCTTCACTTTCACTTACTGTTACTCAATTGACAAACAAGTTGTACCGTTGTAGTGAATTTTTTCCTCTGTGTCCCTGTTCTCAGCTGAACCACAGGCTCGGCGCATGCCGACAGGCAGTACGGCGTTTGCTTCAAATGTGGAACTTCCCACTTTTTACTTAATTGCTTCTTTAAGGAGATGAGAAGGTTGGGCTTGTCTTTGGACAAAAAGGCTTCTGCTTTAAGCGTGTTTCTCACTTGAAGGCTACGCTTCCCACCAGAGTTTTGTGCGATGCTTCCAGTCTTTCACAGGCAGCGTAACACTGATTCTGCATAACGCAGAGCGTACTTTTTGTAACATGTCTGACTTGCAAATCTTGTTAACTGCACACTGTTATCTCAACAGGCTTGCAGGCCAGATACAACAGCATAAAAACTTGTGGCAAGATAAATCGTGTCATTTTTTTTTAATGGGAGGGGAAATTCAGACTATTTCGCTTGCTGCAATTGGAAAAAACTTAATCTCCTGATTGTTTCTAAAGACACAGATTGCTGCGGGGAAAGACCCAGAAGATTGGTCCCAGACGAGGACTGTGCTCTGAGTGCTCCTAGCTGGAAAATCATCTGTGAGCGTGTGAATGCTGTCTTGCTTGGCTCAGCCAAAGGCGTGGTGGGGACATGGTAGGGCTGGGATGCTGTTAGGGTCCTGCACGTCCTTCCCCACTAATGGTCCTTTTTTTGGCTGTTGCCGTTGGGTTTGGAGCCAGCTACAGAAGTTTTGTTTCTTGCTTGCTGGGACTTAGAAAACCTCCAAGCTGGAGAAAGGTCTTCTCTGTTATTTACCTCTGTTTTGACAACACAGAAGCTGAGAGGTTATATTGCTATTTGCCAGTATTGTCATGTTTCCTGGCAGGATTTCGGGCTGTCATAGAGGCATAGCAGGAATCCCATGTCCATGGACCTGTTGGAGCGAGTGCAGAGGAGGTCCACAAAGATTATCAGAGGGCTGGGGCACCTCTCACATGAGGACAGGCTGAGAGAGATGAGGTTGTTCAGCCTGGAGAAAAGAAGGCTCCGGGGAGACCTTATTGTGGCCTTCCAGTACCTAAAGGGGGCCTAGGGGAAAGATGGGGAAGGAGTTTTTAGCAGGGCATGTAGTGATGGGACAGGGGGGAATGGCTTCAAACTGGAAGAAGGGAGATTTAGATTAGATATTAGGAAGAATTTTTTCACTCTGAGGGTGGTGAGACACTGGCACAGGTTGCCCAGAGAAGCTGTGACTGCCCCATCCCTGGGGGTGTTCAAGGCCAGGTTGGACGGGGCTTGGAGCAACCTGGGCTGGTGGGAGGTGTCCCTGCCCGTGGCAGGGGGGGGGAACTTGATGATCTTTAAGGTCCCTTCCAACCTAAACCATTCTGTGATCCTTTCCACAGGATCCTTTTCCTCTCATGCAATGAAAGGTGACTGAGGTTCAGCTGATGTCCACTGCCTGACGTGCGGAGCGTATCTGCAGGCTCTTGTTAGGCCCTGAGAATCAAACTAGGACTTGATTCCGTCTGTATGTAAAAATTGCTCATTTTAACCTCTTGTGGTTATAAGTTTTCATGTGCTTGAGGAATTGTAGCACATTTTCTTTTCTGTTGTGACAATTGTTTGTTTATTTTTGTAGGCTGAAGGAATACAGGGTAACACTGCATTTTGCAAAGCAGTGTTTCTTTTGTTATGTGACTAAAGCAGTGTAAATAATTGATTTACTTTTTTTTTATTTGACAGCCAAAGCAAGATATGAAGTGTTGGTTTGGTGCAGTATTTACATTTTTAAATTGGTTTAGAACAATTTTATTGTTTTGCTTACTAACTGGAAAAGAAAAAAGAAAAAACTTGAAACAACTTGATGTATTTCTAAACGCTGAAAGAAAAGCAAGGAAAATGCCAGATTAAATTAATTAAAAAAAAAAAAAGTTTAGAGAAGGTATTGTTTCTTTCCTTAAACAGAATTAAATCAGAGTATCTCTAATCAGAAGCTGTTTTCTGCTGTAGGGGTTGACCCTTCATCTTCTTTCTCGCAAAAGTAGAGCAGTGGTGTTAAGATATTGCTGGCATCTCTTGAATTTTCCATTTTGAATAAATAATTAGGTAATCAGGAGAGCAGACATGGGGCATCGGGATATTTTTTCCTCTCACTTGCTATGAGATGGCAAAAAAAGCCAGTCCATTGCTCCCAGGCTTCATGGCTAATGCGGTGTTGTAAGGTTGAATGGGCTTTGAGACAGGCCCTACCCCTGCCAAAAAGTGAAGAGATGGACGAGGCAGTGCTAAACTCACCGCTGCTGAAACTGAGCGCACAGCTCTGCTCTGAGCTGCTGGGGGCTCTCGGATGGCTGCGGCAGATGCTCGTCGTTGAGAATTAAATGCAGGTGAAAAGGAGGTTTTAACAAACAAAGGATGGGTATTTTAAAAATACCTTGTTGCAAGGTTTAACCTCCAGGAAGGGCATCCTTTGGATAGTTTTGCTTTTCTTGCAGAGGAAGGAAGCTGAACGCCTGCCTGCTGACTGTGTGGTGCAGTAGGCACAGAGTTTCTGCCATTCTTCTGCTGCGTTTGAACATAATGGTTTGAACTGTGGCCTCTCTCTCTCTCTCTCTCTGCTTGCAGTTTGGAGGAGGCCAAGGCTGCACCCCAGCCACGGCAGAGCATGACTGGTGGCCTCTCCTCATCCATTCTGAAAGAAGCAGGGATCCACAGGGAAGGACAGCAAAGCTTTGACAAACTCACGATTCTCTGTGGTGCTGTTGAGGTGTTCTGCTGACTTCTCAGTCATCTCAAGATCTTCGTTACTTTAATGAGCCAATTTCAGTTATCAAGGAGATGGTTATCTGTGCCAGAGACCAATACTTCTCCTTTACTATATATCTCTAGCAGTGACTTTGCTGTCCTTGAAGAAACAGACTGGAATATCACTTTATTTTGAGAGATGCTTCCAGGCTTTTTGTTGGGTATTTTTTAAACTGAGGCTTAGTATTAGAAATGTGTTTCAGTGATAGCATCTGCTTTTGTCATTTTTATGTAAACTCAGCTCTGCTTTGCAAAGCACCGCTGTTCTCCTCTTCCGGAGAAAATGTGATTGTCTATCAGCAGTGAAGCTATGTCGGTGTGCTCTAATGTTAATCATTGAATCCAGCACTTATTTAATCTGTATCTACTCGTGCCTTTTTCATGACAGGTTCTTGGAAGGCAGGAGGGAGTGTGGTGGGATTCATAAATGGCGACAGTGGATTTTAAGTAAGAGTATTTATGGTAAATTAGTTAGGGATTATGTGGCAGAGACCTTTAGTGAAATATACAGAGTTGTAAACAAAAAAAAAATAATTTTGTGGTAGGAACATACTTAGCAGTTTTGGTAGGATCCATATATTGGTAAAAGAGGATGAAAGAGGTTGAGATCTTTTCAGCATGATCAGTGGTATGGTGGTTTCAGCATTGCCCTAGAAGCTGACTCAGATGAAGGACTTGAATCTCAGTCTTCCACTGGGCTGTTGAGTTTGTCTGAATTTTTCCTTTCCTGGGGAGAAAGTCTGATTCAACCGGCAAGCCACTGGTTCAGCGCACAAGGAGCTGACGGCATAGTCTGGCAGCAGCACAGCATAAAGACCAAGGTTTATTTTTCAGCAGCACAAAGCACAAACTTCTTTCCAAAGCCTTGTGATTTTTGTGAAATTACCAGCCTGTTTCTGTGTGATGTCTTTTTGTGGTGTTACCCAGCTCAGTGGACGATCGGTACCTGTCAAATCTTGCAGAGACCCAACTTTCTCCCAGCAGAAATAGAATGGGGTGTAAAACACTTAGGATTGGCTTTGATGGCCCTTCATGTGGAATAGAAAATGTAGATTCAATTCATAGCTGACAGAGAGCTGATTATTTATGTTTCTTAGAAAACAACTAAGAATGTCTCAGAATCTTTTTTTACCATTATGGATGACTTTTCTTGTATTTTCACATCGTTCTTTTTGAATCATGACAAACTGAGATTAAACAACAAACACCCCCTGAGATCTGTCATTTTTTGGAATGATTTACATAGGACGGTACCCATAAATTACAGAGGCAGCTATCGGATACTGTGAATGAACAAATACTTTGTCTGTGATGTGGTTTTCAGAAACATCCCATGAATGGTATCTGCAGAAGGTAATGGCGCCATCCCATAAAAAAAGGGGCTTAACATTTTCAGGACACTAAACCATGAGGCAAAGGTGCTGATTTTTTTTTGTTTGTTTGTTTCTTTGTAATATTTTTAGCATAACCCCATGAGGTTTTATGCTGGATTATATCACTGTCTTCCTATCTTTTTCTCATTGTTTTTACCATGTAGTCAAATAGTCGCAAGGGTTTGGGGTTTTGCTGTATTTCTGCTGGGTCTTGATGAAGACTGAAATATTTTGAGTTTTGCTGTTGCTGAGAGTCTCTCTCCTCATTGTACAAGTGCCACACTGGAACACGATGCTTCCCCCAGGACCATGGCTTGTCACGGGCCAAAGCAGCAGGGGGAATGGCATTGTAAGGGACATTGCCCGGGGGAAATGAATGTTGCTGCTGCCTTCAGATTTATTTTTTTTTTCTCTTTTTTTCCCCCCCCCACAGTGAGAATTTCTGCAGCTACCCTAATAACAGTAAACAGACCTGTTTGCAGCTGTAGAAGCAACACATGCCAATAGCTGTGCTGGGCAGGGCAGCAGCAGCGACGTCCCTGCAGTGCTGGAAGCTCAGCACACACTCATTTTCCATGTTTCTTGTCCATGCGCCCCCCCCGGCCAGCCTGGCTTTGCCTGTCCTCAGGGGACAGTCCTGGCAGGCTTGAAGCGGTGCTGGCGAGCTGTGGTCCTGATGGAAGGGGTGTTGTACGTGTCTCCTGCCACCGCAAGGCAAAAAAAGCCCCAGCTGACCTGGGGTGTCTCAGAGGCACAGGGCTTCTCTCATTCTCTTTAGTTTATATGCAGTTGTGATCTGTTTAGGGTTTTTGTGGTTTTTTTTTTTAATTCCTGTCAGCGAAAACCTTCAGAAATATCGCTCCGTGGATTGGAAATATTTATCAAGCTCCCTGCTTCTTTATTATTTGCTTTTGTTATCTGCCTACTTCCACCCTAAAGAAAGAAGATACCCTCTTCTAAATTTTTTTTTTTTTTAACTTTCTGTGCTCTGGTGGCCACAGCTAGGCAGACCTCAGTGCTTTCAAGGACTGCGTTTTCTAAATGGAGTACTTAAAATCATGAAGGATAAATGTATGAAACCTGGGAACAATATCAATTATCCTGCCTTTCTTCTCTAGAAACATTTTCTTGTTACATTTTGAATTATGATTCCTGCAACAAATTTTAAAGTATATGTATTGACTCAAGTGGAGAAAATGCCCAAAGTGTCATTAAGTTTGCCAAGAGTCTTTCTGTCAATATTTAATATTTGGGTATGTGCGATTCATGCTGTAATCAAGGCCATGGTAAATTGGTAGAAGGTAGCGCTTGTATATGCATACCTTTACTGTAAGTCAACTCATTTCCCTCTTTACGTTCCCCACATTCATATGGATTTCTTTCAGGGGGGTTTGAGGCACTATATGCTTCTGTGTGTGTGGTAAGATTCAGAAGCTTCAAATCCACGAAATCAATCCACTTGGTGATCTTCTGGTAAATAACACCTGAGAGTTTATAGTTTGTTCAGCTTTGTGATAGATCAGCATTTGGATTTACAGCTGTTTGCCAGCCTGGTGGGCGAAAGGGGTAAATATCCTCCGCTCCGGGAACCTCCAGCCCGGCAGCACCCGTGTGTGATGCTCGGAGCCCAGCAGCGAGGGGATGCTTATGACCTCCCTGGGGAGGGACGGGTGCCTCGTTGCTCCGGCAGCTCCTGTGGCTGCCCTGTGCTGCAGCTGCCTTTTGGGATGGGGTATAAGGATCTGGTAGTTAGCAGAGAGTGGGGATTTGAGGTAGTAACAGGTTTTCTTTACAATAAGCCTGCCAAACATTTTGGTTTCATCACACTTCTTCTGGCAGTGATAGATGTATTAATTAGCATTTTTATCGCATAATAGTCTATAGCCTGAAAATGTCAAATTGCGAACACATTTGTAGATTAGGTTTAACTATTAGTGCTTTTCCAGGAATTTATATATAGATATGTATTATTTCTTTATTGGCAGTATTAAATCATCGTGGTTGGAGAGCTATACATCTGTTCTTTATTCATTTTCCCTGCCACCAGAAACATGCAGACATCATACCGTCTCACCCAGCTGTCAGGATTTGAAGACACCTTCTCTTTTTACGTCTCTTATATAGTTATATAATATGGAGGAGGGAAGGATATAAAGGTTTCATCAGTATGCTTTTCTGTAACTTAATATATATTTATTATTTTTTCAAGGAGGGAAACTTCCACACCTATGAGGAGAAAAAGAGGTAGACTATGAAGCATTGTTCTTAATGGCAGCAGTGAAAGTGTTTTGTGATTTGGGATGTTAGAGCATGTCTGCTGGGAAATGGATTAGTAGGCCAGGAGAGGGGATTGTCATCAAAGTGCATAGTAAATTAATTTACCTCACACTCCTGCAATTTATCACATAGATATCACCTCTACACATGAAAAGATACATGAGTATGGTTGCAATATTGCTCTAGTGCTTATATCTTATTCCAGAACTTAAATAATTTAATGCTCCTGCTTTAACCTTATTGAAATATTAAAACGCTGCAATCCCTTAGATTTGCTTTTGTTACAACTGTAACATTACATTTTTGTGTCATTATGACACCCGTTCATAATTGCAGCCCAGACAGGTCTTTGGCCATTTGAAGCGAAAGCAAAACTGGTTTTGACTGGTAAATGCTAAGCAATTTCACCATGAACAAGGACATGCATTATAAAGAAGGAGGAATTACAGATTCACTGACATCAGGAGCCCTTTTTAAAAGAACTTTGTCATTTACTCACCCTTGCAACTTTTGGCTTGCAGTCATTTCCCATCTATATAGTAGTTCTAAGTGATTTTTCAAGTTGCAGTAGTTACGCTTCGCAATTAGACTTGGCTGGTAAACAGTTCATTAAAAATACCTACTTCAAAGCAAGATGAAACAAGTCTTTCAGAGGTTTTGATGGAGAATGGGACAAAATAAAGATCCATCCATTGTTGAAGGGCCTCTAGATTAGGGGGATGGTGGGGGGGTGGTGCGTGTGCAGTGAAGGCGAACTCGGGAAATGCACGGTTATGTCCTGGCCTGAATTATGGGAGCTAAGGGTTCTTGTTTGCGACTCGTGGTCCAGGAAAATACCTTGACAAGGCTGGTCTGGTTAGTCTGTGCCTTCAACCAAAACCTGTCTTGTTCCGGAGTAACTCTTCCCCATCAGAATTACTGCCGCTCTCCTCCTCAAAAAGGTTCATCTGTACAGAATATGTGCTATGGGATTACAGAAAGATTTCCTCAAAAAAAAGAGTCCCAATTAGCTATAGTCACTGTGCTTAATTCAATTAAGCTGAGCTGATCCCTGCTGCTCATGGCTCTGGCAAGGAGAGTGTTGCAGAGGAGAGGGTCTGCTCCTCTCCTGCTGTCCCACGTCCTCTTTCAAATGATTGCGTGGCTCCTGTCTGCAGAGCCACCGACATCTTTACCTGGAATCCCTTTATTGCCTGGGTTCTTCTAATTAATTACTTACCAAGTTTTTTAAAGACCTGGAGATAATTGGTGTACGTATCTGTCTTTTTCCCCTAAAGTCTGAAACTATTTTATGTACAGCTTATCTAAGTGTACAATCAGCTCAATTAATAGTAATTGCAATTTCCAAGACTCCCGTGAATTGTTCACTTTCTGAAGAGAGAAGAGTTTTCTTGACAGTTATTTATGGTTAGAGTTCATGAGTATCACTGTGTTAATCTTTTTTGATTACTAAAACCTGATCACTCAGATTTCTTTTTCCTAAAGTATTTTTGGTTCAATTAATTTGCTTTTACTGCTGGATCTAACACATATTCTGCTGTAGTAAATAACCTGCTAATGAAACTGCATCTTGGTTTTTTTTTAAATCAGTTCAGACTTGCTTGCGACTATGGTTGTTCTTGTCAGACTTCCGTATGAGGAAAAATACCTACCTTAAAAAGCTTATGGAAAATTCAAATAAAAATTACTCAATATTTCAATTTACCTGAATTTTCTGAGGTGAAATATCATCACCTCTAAATTTCCTGAGGTTTTGACACTAACGTGAGTGGGTTTGACCATCCTTTGCAAAATTCTTTTTCTGTATTTTTTAGCGTAGAATTATTAGTGTTTCTTTGAGTTTTGGTTTTTTTTTTTTCCATTTATTTAAGTTGTAGGGCTCAGAGCCTTTACCTTCAGTATGAAAATACAACACACAGCAGGCATGGGGGTGAATGTGCCCAGGGTGCTCTTTGCGCCTGGCAGGGATGTCAGGTCAGCCCAGGCTCTCGTAGCTTGGCCGCAGGGAAGGAGGTGGATTCAATCATCTGGGATGGGCGGCAGGGGAGCGTGCGGGAGAACAAGCTAAACCGCGAGGGTGGCACCATTTCTGAAAGCTCACTGAACGATGAGGTGGTGCAAACATTGGAACTCAGACTCCAAAACTGGCAAGAAAAAGGTGATGGAAGAAGTTGCTACTCTCGTAGAGAAGGAGGAAATCTTTCCAAAACAGGCAGTTGGCGCTCAGTTGAGTTTTCATCATAGTGTTACTCCACCAGCAGAACGTAGGCACCAAGTAAGACCACACTGATTCAATGGTATTTTACAAGCATTGCCCAAAAGACTTGGGGCACTAGACAACTGTTTTCTAGGGTTGTGTATAAAAGCACCTTTAGACCCTCTTGCTACTGAGATTCATCAATGGCTCTTGTGAGGGATTTCAGATGAGCAAAGTGATTCATCACAGAAGGGAGTAAATTGTTAATCATGACATTTGATCTTAACCAGTGCAAAATTAATCTCTTTCCCCGAGGTAGAAAACTTGTCATGACAACTCTTGTTCAGGTCCACAAGAGTTGACCAGTACGTACTAGGTCTGCAGGTGACAGAAGTGTTTGGGTAGTCAAAAGGGAAGAAGGAGGCAGCAATCTTCTTAAATTAGATGAGGCCAATGCTACAGAACCGCTTTGCAATGTGTTATTCTATTCACAAATCAACAACATGCTGGGATTCAAAAAACAAATTAGAGATTTAGGTGATTAATGGAAACATCTTCAGATATATTGACAAATGTTTTTTAGCTTGTAACCCTCATTTTAATACTAAAGATTGCTATTCACCTCTTAACTTCATGTCTCTGGTGCAAATTTGAGGTACGCCTGCACTAAAATCTGCACCTGTCTTTCTGATGTCTACTACATCTGGCTTTTAAATCTGATGCAACATCACGGGCCCAAAATTCTTGTGGCTAAAGCAGGACCCACTGCTGTGTCAAATCTGGCTTTTCAGTATTGTCCACTGTGAATAATTCCATCCCGCCTGTAACATGCTGTCGTCTTCAGCTTGTGTCATCCTGGCCACCTCTGAATCATACTGCATGAGCCATCTAAGATGCAAGTGTTCAAGTTTATATGTGTAGCCAGAAGTCTCATTAAAGCTGTTATTTCATGCCCTGATTATTCTACCTTCGTCTGTTTCTAAGTTTTGTTACAGTGTGCTGGTGTCTGTCTGAAATGATGAGGCAAAGACTGTCCTTAGCCTCTACCTCATGTTCCTTCTGTCCTGGTATCCCCTTTGCTATTGCATCAGTCGTAAACTTCTTGTTTTGATTTTTTTTTTTTTTTTAAAGACCATTTGGTCTATTCCCAGCAGATTTATTTCTTGTTTATTGTGTTGTATGTGTTTTCATGTGTATCTCGCATTTTGCAGGCTTTCATGTTGTTCATTCACATAGTACTTTGTGTACTTTTTTAAAGTACCAAGCCACTATAGTGTTAGCTGCTGTTGGGATACTGGATTAGATGTAACAATTCGTCTAATATTCTATAATCACTTCTCTGTAACCGCAGAAAGATCGTCAAAGTTCTGTACTGAGGGAAACAGATAAATTATTCTTAAACTAAGGTGACCATGTCTGAACTACAGAGGCACCTCCTGGGACATCCTGGTTTAGGTACCCAAACGCAGGTTTGTACCTACTGTGATTTTTCAGCCAGGAGGTTTCAGGCATCTAGTTTAAAAGATCAAGTTGCATAAGGATTTCATTTCAATGGGTCTTAGTCCTCTGAATATCCCCCTCTCATAAAAAGAAGATTCTAGGTGTATCCACGCAATGCAAAGGAGAAGAGAGAAGCCCTAGCTGGAGCCTGTGCTAGCTCCAGAACCAGCATGGCTGCATCGGGACACATCAGCTTGAACTGCTTGCTGTGTTCAGTTGGTGCCCTGCTTCCCTGGCTGGGCTCGTTTCTGTGTTGCTCCAGCATCGTGCACGTGTTGATTGCAAACCTATCTTCTGTGCTGTGTTGTTCAGTGCCGACTAGTTTTAAGATCTTCTGTCAGTTTAGGTGCTTATAAACCCAACATGCAGTATTTTAAACTTTATCAAGTATTATCTTAATTGCACACATGTGTACATGTGCTGTGTGGTTCTCAGATTTTGTTAGCAATTATCAATAACAATTATGAAAAGATGTTGCAAAAATTGAATATTGATTAAATCACTTATGCATGTGAGTGTGCATAACATGGAGTGCCCCTGATTTAACAATGTGAGTCAAACTCTGCTGCTCTGCAAGAAGGAAGACGTTATTAAAGTGAAGTATATGTGTATGGGCAGGCTATTGCCTTACAGACTGTGGTAATAAACCTTGAGGCTTAGGTACTCTTGAAAATATCCCCTATAGAGAAGTCATGCATTTGTTTATAATAATAGTCAGAGACTTCGAACAGGATTTCTGTTGGTGTTTGTAGCTCATGCCCTGGCAGCACTTAATTAGCATCTAAACCCAAGGTGAGGGCCTCAAGGGTGACCTTCAGCAGTGGGGAGCAATCAGACACTTTTAGTTTCCTAATTACTGAGTGGGGCTAATGGATGTATGGCGACATCAATTCCACAAAAACTATTCTTGTTCCTCTTGGGTTCCTCAGACTCCTTTGCTTGTATTGATTGCATCTCTGCCCTGAAAAATGTATAGGCAGTGTGAAAGAAAGCTATTTTGGCTCGAGGTGCTGCGAGATCAACACTGTCATAGTTTACACAGTGCTTTAAATCTGATATTCCAGAAAGAAGACAAGATACTGTGCTCATCTTCACTGAAATAATAGTTATTAATAACTGTGTTCTGTTTTTAAGGAAATGAATGTGGAACAGGGAATTCCCTCAAGAATTGAGGGGTTTAAATTGCTCCAGTCAATAGTACACATAATACCATCAGTAACACTTATTAAACACAACTCTCCAAAAAGGAGAAGCTAACATTTAAAAACATCCATGGGCGTTCCGTACCTCTGTAGCTCAGCTGCTAGTTTATACATGCAGCGTGCTCCCGAAATGTCCCTTATTCACGGAGGATTGCTTACTGAACAAAGCGACTGAGGTCTGGCGTGGAGCAGGCAGGTTCTGGGTTTCAGACCTCGCTGCCAGCCGGTGCTACGGGTCGGTGACCTGCCGTTGGATTCGGAGGCCACACAACAAATTATTTCCTTTGCAGCACTGGGATATGGAGCCCTGCTTTCCCTCTCTAGCTTTTCTACACCTCGCAGTAGCTCAGTTCAAGCTTGTGTAGTGACCTAGAACTAAGTAATTACTGTGCATAAAAGTACACAGATTTGCTGGAGTAAAATACTAGTAAGTGTGTCATATAGGAATTATACCACTTTAAAATTATCCATCTAAATCAATTTAATATGTGATTTTTTATTTTTTTTTTTAACGCTTTTCACCAGTTGTGCATTATGAAGAATGGTAAATAACTGCTTGGTCTTTCCATGCATCTGCTATTTTTTATGCTTTCCCGTGTCCCTCCCCTTTATTTGTTCCTGCTGGAAATGCAGTGTTTAAATCTGTTCAGTGCCCTTGATTCCCTTCTGTCCTTTTGCTGGTGTCTTTCTCTCTCCTGTTTTTCCCACTTTGCCTTTTTTAGGATAGGGAGCTTAAGTTTTACCCTTTTTTAGTATGATTTAATTATATTTTCTTCTCTACTAATTTTTTTCTAAGCCATTATTTTTCTAGCTCCCAAATTGTCTGACGTTATGGCTGAACCATCATTTTTTTTCAACCCTGACATTGTTTACTTTAGAAATATCTTAGAGAAGGTACAGCTGACTGTTGTGACTTGAAGTGGAATTGCATCTGTTCTCTTTAACTCTTGTATAATCTAATGATTTTTTTTCCTCCTTTTTAAAAAAACAAAAACCAAAACCAACTGAAAAAATAATTTGAAATGCAGTTCAACAAATGAAAATAACAATTAATGTTGGCCTTCAAAGTGAAGCAGGGGGAGTTAGTGCCAGTATTCCCTCCAGAGTCCCAATGCTATTTTTCTTCCTTTGCTAATACCAACAAAGTGGAAGCTGCTTGGGCAGATTTGTGTGGGGAGGTGTAAAAGTTGTGGGAGTGTGGAAATAGCAAAATAAATTTATCTTCATCCCACTACAGTGTGTCATGGCAGCTGTTTATTTCAGTAGTTGTTCCACATAAAATACCGAGCAGAGCCAGCTTCTCTGCTGCCTCAAACTGGCTGCAGTGTATGGGTATTTTCAGGTAATGGGCCAGTAAGCAACAACAGACTTGAATGCTGCCTGTATTGCCACATCTGCCTCGGGCTAGATGCAGGTCCTGCTTCTTCACCAGTTGGCAAAAAAACACTGCCAGGATCTGTGCTTGTTAATAACAAAAAATGCTCCTCTGAGGAGGAGCTTGAGGTTGGAGGATGCTCTTGCCTCACAGATTTGGAAACCAGCACTCTGTCATGGGTTTTTTTTCTCATCTTCCCATTCCTGAGGGGAGCATGGGACAAATGCTGAAAAGGATTCCCCTGTTTCTCAGCTACCTTCTCCCTCTCACCGGGAAAGTGCCATAGTGAGTCATCTCTTTTTAAAACAAGAAGTGACTCTCGGAGTGCTGCTGCTGCGATTGACTGTATGTGGGGTGAGCTCCAACACTGCTCGGCCGAGCCAGCATCCCTGCCTGTGCAGGGCTGGGTATTTTGGCTCTGATATAAATTAAAGGCATTAGCTCTTCCCCGGGCCTCCTATGGCACCTGTGAGTTGTTGCATTGCAAACCGACCTCACCATCTGCTCTCAACTTCTCATCAGACCTGGCCAGAGACAAACTTTTAGCCGAGGTGTGACTCTGGGTAGTAGAAAGGGGAGAGGACACTTTGGACAATTAAATACAGATTCTTTGGTGTTTCTTAAAATATAGTAACTCTCAAATTCAAATAGAAATCTAGCTGTTGCAAATGCAAATTTTTTCTAAAGTTCAGCTGCTGCTAAATGAGATTCTGGTGCTCCTATACTTAGAAATGCTTAACATAAATTATGACCTAATTAACATTTGCATGGTAATCTAGACTTCCTACAGCTTATTCTGCTAATTAACACATGACAAATGATCAAGAATTAATATTTCATTGAAACATAGCTTGTCCAAGAAAGCCCATTAATGCTGTAGAGAACACTTCACTTCCTTACAGTTTTATACCTGAAAAGCGTTCCGTTAGAGTTAAAACTATTTTATAATTGTTGTCATTAAAATTATTTGTTATTAGAAAAATTACTGTAATAAGGACAACTGCACATGTTTCAATAAATTCTTCTCGGGTTTATTTGAAAATAAATGAATACCTGTCCTGACATGATCACCTGGGCTAATTATCGGCTGGGCTAATTAGGGTTTGGGGTAGTTGGGATTCTTCTGTGATACTCCACTGGACTTCAAACAAACAGGTTGAAACAAGCAAGTGCAAAACCCATGTGTTGTTCTTCTGTTCTCGTTTATTTGTAATGTGATAGTACCAAAGGGTAATACCCAGTCTGTGTAACGCCGCGTTAGGAGCAGACCTGCGGGTTAGCTCCAAGTGGGCCAATATCAGCACAGAGCACAGCATAGTGGCACGCAGAGATACCAGCTTGAGTCCTTAGCTGCTGTTGCCTCATTTGCTCTACGTTTCATGTTTTCCCCTTTTTAATGTTGCAAAGCATCCTTGTGCTTATCGCTGCCGCAGTGGGGCCAGGCTTCCAGCGCCCTCAGCGGGACCCAGCTCCTCATCCTCACCTTTCCTGGGGAGACGGGTCACCTCTTTGCCAGATATGAAGGTCTGGGCTCCCACTTAAAGTTTCTTGTCTTAAATGGTTGGCAAAATATAGCTAAAATGGAGAGCTTCCTCTTCAGAAAAAATGCTTTCTTTAGATCCGCAGAAAAATGAAAAGAGCCTGAAGACTTCGGTAAATGTATATGGGCTAAGGATAATTAACACTTAAATAATAATTAACTGCTAACTCATATAGCCAAGAAACTGAAGTTTTAAATCAAGGTTGTAATTAGGATTACATGATCAATGCAGCGCAAAAATCCAATGTGCTAGTTCCTTGAGTTCAAAGTGATTAAGTACTGGCCATTCTTACCATGGTTGTTTTTTTTCAAGCATTTCTATTTCTGAGCACTGCTCACCCAAAATTTGAATACAGATGGGTCTCCTTGGGCTGAAACAGTAAGTTTGATTACCCTTAAAAAAACCCAAACCTAAAAATAATCAAATGAAAACTTTATTTTCTTCTGCTTCTATTCCTGTGCAAATAATACCACTTGAAGCAATAGGTATCCTTTTGCAGGAATGTAAGTCTCACCTTCATTGTTTGGTCATCAGACACATCTCTACAGGCACCACTTGCTCCATTTCTTTTGGATAATATATCATCATTTGTTCACTAAGCAATAAATCCTTAGTGATTAATCAGTCAAAATGCCTGTTGGTTTCAGAAGGAATCTCAGCTGCTTGCAAAATACAGGATCTGCTCTCTAAGGAAAGAGCGGAAAACATGCACATATTAGACTAACATTTGCTTTGTTTTAAAGTCAAATTAATTTTGCCTTGCCTGAAGCTGAAAAGGAACTTAATCATATATAGCGAGTCTGTAATAAATCCTGCTTGACATATGGTATTTCCCAATGAGCTTCCAAAAAGGAGGGGGACGCAGCAGATACGTTGTTGGGGGACAAAGGCCTGGTATTTCTCGAGCACCAGTTGAACTCCGACATTTTGTGTTTGCTTTTGTACTCTAGTTGCGTGTGCTTTTCTTGGAAAGAGCTCATCACTCAATTTTGTTGCACATGGCTGCTTGGCACTTGGCTCAGACGCAGGCGCAATGCAGGAACACGTATCTGAAAAATCTGCTTCATGAGACTGTCAGACCGCTCGTCTCCAATGGATAAGGTCAATGTCTGCGGTTAGAGCGTTATGGCTGTTGTTTTATAATAACTTGAATACTTATCTAATTATAAATTATCCATAACATTTTTAATTCAACCCAAGATATTGGGGTCTATATGTTATCAGTTCTGAGGTTATGAATATCTATCTTAACAGTTCAATACGCCCAAACTTCTTCAAATTAAGAGGGGATTTCTCAGAACTGTGATCATGAGGAATCATGACTGATCAGGTTGGGGAGTCTTTTTTCTCCTTCACCAAACGAAAAACACAGTGCAAGATATGGGAAGGGGTTGGGCAAAAGGGGAATGACTAGGTTTGTATGTGAGTAGTGGCATTATGGAGTATATCATTTCAATTATCAAATAAATACTGAAATACTGAGAATCCTTGTGCAGCCATTTTCCCATTGCCTTCTTGGGAGAGACCTTAATGAGTACTGGGTGTAACCCGTTGTGTAATTAACCATTAATGCCTTAATATTGCAATGATCTGAGTGTTAGCAGAGTCCTATCTTTGAATTTCTTGTAAGAGTACCTGTTAGAAGTTTCATTTGTCCAGAGATGGGAGTGCAGATAGGAATTGGTAATATTGATCTGCCAACAGTGATATATTCTACAACTGAGTCTGAAGCATATCAGCCCTTTGAAGCTCTCTTTCTTCTTTAACTATTTTTCCTTTGTTCTCATTATTTTTTATGTTCTGGCATTGATGCCCACAATGCTGAGAGAACTGAATGTAAAGCCCTTCAGAAATCTAGCAGTTCGTGCCTGTTTACATTCTTCTGTTGTACATTAGATACTCAAACATATTTGACCCTGAAAAAAGGCTTCCTTTAAAGCTTTTAATTCACTGTGACATGTTACGTGTGTCTGCGTGATGCAGGTGGCATCATGGCATTTGCCTTCTACAATACAGCTGGAGGAGAAAAGTAATAATGTAAAATTTCATGTCAACCACTTCAGCTGTAGGTGGCCTTTCAGTGCTCCCAAACCCCTGATATGCATAATTCTCCCCTGCCCCCCTTCATCAGAAACAATAGAAAGTTACTAGTACAGGATTTGGTTTTGATTTTTTGATTCAAAATATAGTACCACGTTGTATGTTTTCTTCAACTAATAAAGAAACCAACTCTCTTGAGTTTGGAGAATCTTTGAGTCTACTCTAAAACTACTGACTTGCTACTGTTCCTCCTGGAGAATCCTGTTGAATTTCTGTTGCCTTGAAACCTGGAGGTGGTCTTGGGATCTCAAATTTGCAACAGTCTCTGGACTTCCATGATTTGCAGATTTAAATGATGTTTTAGTGTTTCCCAGGAAGGATTGGCATCTGCAGCAGGTTACAGCTGGGATGGACTGTCCTTCTGAGCTCCATACTGCTCTGGATGCAGGAGCATGTCGATGCTGCTGATGTTCCAAAGGCCCATAATATTCCCTATTCAGATGCTACATTTTTAATAAATCCGCATTTTCCCAGGCTTGTGTTGCATCATGTAATTGAGGCAATCTAATTTGTGTGACTGAGTAACACTGAAAGCCAGTGGATCGCTTTTATAAAGCAGTTTCCTTTGAATCCAAAAGAAAGCATCTTGAATGTCTTTGATCTATGACAAAAGGTCAAAAGTTTGAGATGCAGGAGATATTGCACGTCACTCATGGGCCTGGGGATGGCAGAAATGTCAGTCAGGCTCCTGACTGTTTTGTAGTAAGAGCGATTTCATGTCTCCAGTGATCCTACATCCTCCAAATGTACAGTGCTCTCACACTTGCAATCTTTAGCGTCTTTACTTTGAACTTCTGAAGGCTGACTGGGTGCGCTGACTGAAATGAATTGTGGATAATTAACTCTTGGCTTATATGGTTATTTTGAATCAAACAGACTCTGATTCATGTAGGTTGCTCAGCTTTTTTATTCCAGAGTTTGGGCATCGAGCATCTTGACACGATTTTCTTCCTTTTACATAATGAACAGCAATCTCTCATCTCTGCATTTTGTTGTATCCTCACTCCGTTACATCTGAAGGTGAAACCACAGCCCTAACTGCTTCAGAAAAGGCTTTACTTCTTTCCAGTTGTTAGAAACAAAAGCCATTTGCAAGTAGACAGCGAGTCAGTAACTGTGTTCTTTAAGAAATGACTGGTCAGTGCAGTAGGGAAGGAACTGCTCTTCCAATTTGGCTATCTAAATGCAATTAAATGCTGCTAGGTTTGCCATAATAAACTGCTAAATTGTCACTGTCATCTACTGAAAGAGACACCTCAAGTTATTGAGGGCACTGTTCATTTCCTCCTCGCAGATAAGGGATCTGTCCAGCTGTCAAGTGTCAGTTGTCATCAGGCGATGCTGCTATGTGCCCGGACTTCAGAGCTCTCAGCGCCGTTAGTGCTTGAATGGCATTTTTACTTATTCTTCAGCTTGGGTTTGCCAATTTTGGGGGTGCGTTGGCATTTTCAGCTTCCCAAAGAATGACTACAGGTTGTAATGGGTGGGGGTAATGGCTCAGGGAGAAAGCAGAATGGGAGCAGCATTTAAATGGGTAAAAATTTGGGATACTTTTAAGACAGGGCACAGCTTGGTTCCCTGGCCGTGGTGAAGGAACAAGTTGGGGATTTATCGTTTTGGGTCTGGCTGCATGAACTGGCAATCACAAAGTTGTTCTGTTTCCTCCACTCAAACTCGTGCTTTTTTTTTGAATACCTCCATTTACACAGACCGTCACAGTCACAACAAAGGTTAAACTGAGGGAGAGAAAAAAGTGTCTTTTTTGTTGAGTTAGTGGTGAATTCATCACTAGATAGGCTTTTCTTGCTGAGAATAGAGGCTGGACTACTTGAATTTGGTCTGTCTCTAGCACTATGCTCTCTTACTCTAAGTCCTTTTACCTTTTTGCTTCTCGTTTCCCTTTTGAAATGGGAAGAAGCCACCAGAGGGTGTTTTCAGCAGTAATTAGTTGGCATAATTTGAGGTGCTGGAGAAGCTCATGATAGTTCAGACAATTTATTTTGGGCTGCTGCCTCTCTTATTGATTGATGTTGTTTTTTCCTCACATACTAATATGGTGGGGGGAAAACCCACCCCTTTTTCAGTTTGATGTTAGACTGACTCTTCTTTCTGTCTTCTCCCATCCAAAGCATCTAGAGCTCATGGAAGCAGCTGCCTGCGTGCCAGGCCACCACCAAGCGAAAGGGGCTGCACTGGTGCACGCGTACATTTCTTCCCACTGTGTTTAACTATATTGATGTTGGAAGGCAATATTTGGGCCGCTGGAGCTGGTATTTACATTTAGAGCTGATCTGTCATTTCTCTTCTTGGTTTGGAGATGTGAGGTTGTACATCCGTAGACCCAGCACGAGTGCCAGAGAGCCCTTCTGCTCATAACGAACGCGAAGGGATTGCTTTGCAGTGAGTCATCCAGTCATAAAATCAAAATGTTTATAGTGTCTGTGTCTTGGCAAGGCCGTCTGCAGTGCCCCAAACACAAATTCCATCAAACAGATTGTTGCAGAGCAGCCATGTGTATTAACTCTATTTATCAGGTAATTAATTTTGGTAGCAGAGAGAAGGGATGACCATGATTTACAATGAGATTCAGGGCCACGTGCAAGAAAGAACAATGCTGTAGTATTGTGGGCTGCAAACAGGAATTTTAAGTATGCCTTAATATTTCAGTTAATATTCAAAATGCATTTAGGTAACCTTCTAACCAGAAGGTTGTCTGTATGGTAACAGGGAGTCCAGTTCATGTCCTGCTTCTGGCAAGACAGGACTCGTTTTCTTTTGCGAGTGTCTATTTGGTAAAGGGTGGGGTTTGTTTTTTTCGTTTGGGATTTTTACTGACATTTTAGTATTGCATAGTTCTCAAGAAGAGATATTAATTGTTCCCTGGCAGTAGTTATATTTTAATGTTTTTAACCAATACCATGTTTCTACACCAGCAAAAAGATTTTAAGCCACAAATCCTGATTAGATTAGAAGGTGTGGACATACATAGTTCCAGACAGGGCCTGAACCCTATCAATGTATAATCAGCCCCACTGCTATTTCCTAGCTGCATTTTGTGGCCGAGTGCCCTGGCAGGGCCTGCTAGATGACTTTACCTCAGTTTCCCTGCTCCTTGCCGGGAGAGAAGGAGCAGACATCATCTGTGTCTTCTCCAGAGCATACGGAGTGCTTCTGCCTTCTACCCCTCAGCAGCAGCGTGATGGGAGGCAGGTGGGCAGGAAGCACATCCATCCTGCGCCTCTCTTTATTCCCTTAGTATTGTCAGACTCCAAGGACTCCCGTTTGACAAAATGTGTACAACATGCAAAGCTTCATCTAATTTTTTCATCATTGGAGTGACGTCTGTTTATCAATAGCTCGATAATTATTGATATTACATTTCCTACAGAGCAGGTTACATCTTCTAAAATTTATTCTCTCTCCTTACAGTTTTCCTCCATTTTCTAGCTAGAGGGGAGAGAACAAAAGTGAGCATTCAGTTTTATTTCCCAGTTCAGGATCCCTTTCGTTCCTGCAAGCAAAGTGCAGGTCGCGCTGCAAGCGCTGGATAAATGGCTCGTTTTACCTCATCACCAACCGAAACACTCTTCCTCGCTTTTTTTCGCAGTTACAATGTGTTTGGTGTTGTTCCATTTGCAGCATTTGTAACAAGTTCCAGTCCGATGACCTCCTGAGATCCTCTCAGCAGCGCTTGCGAGTGGTGCATTATTACAGCAGAAGAGGCAATGGGCAAAATTTCCTTTACTGCTGCCCGACTCCTTTCAGAACTGCCAGTACCTTTGGAACATGCTGCATTGTTAGTTTGCCTTTTATTTTATCTTGGGTAGCCATGATCAGTCGCACCGACTGTTGTGAACAGCCGAGATGAGGCCAGATTTACACCAGTCGGTGTTTGAGCCCTGAGAAGCTGCCTGTGCTTCAAGGCACAGACTGGGCAGGAGCAGCCAACTGGGATGCCCCGGGCTGGGAGGTGCTGTGGCTCGGGCTCGTGTGGTATTCCGGCTGGCTCCTGCCTCTTCCCCTCCATCGGTACTGTCTGACTGTCCACAGCCATCCTTTTCCAACAGGATATCAGCACTTGGGCTAGTTAAAATTTGAGATTTTCATTTTTTTAGTTGAAATAGCTTTTGTTTTTCCCCTTTTTTAATATTCTATTTACTAATTTTGCAATACTCTTTTTTTTTTTTTTTTTACGAGTGAGTAGTGGTTCAATATTTCAACTCATCTTTCATGTTGTATCTTCTTTCATGTTGTTTTGAAAATCATTATTGCTTTGCATTGATCAAATCACAGTACCCTTTATGTAGAGCAAAGTGTCTGCTTTGAGATGCAATGAAGGGTAAGTTTGACACATGTACAAAAGTCATACATTAAAGCATTTCAATAGTAAAGCAGTGCAGGATGCTACTACCATTGTGTTGGAAAATGTGAGTATAAGAAGCAGCATGTAAATTGTAAAATATATCAAATTATTTTAATGCTTAACCTAAATAAAAAATAAATCCCTTATTATCTTTTTAAAAAAATACCTAATTGGAACACATTATATTCCACGATATATTTCTTGAAGTTTTATTGAAGTCGATAGAATTTGTAGAAAAAAAACATTTTTTGACAAAGACCAGCATTTGGATCCAAGACCCTACAAACAAACAATATATCATAAGGGGGAAAAGGCCCTTCATGACACCCAAGTCCTTACCAGAAACTCCAGAAGATTGGTGCTAAACACACTTTCTATTCTTGCTAGCTTTTTCTCAATCAGCCTCTATTGTGGGAGAGAGGGAAGGAAGAGCTATTCTTTCCTAAAGCCCTTTCATGATGATCTGAAATCCAAGACACAATCAAGTCTTTATATACTAGAAAAGTGGGTGGTAGGTGTCAACCTAAATAGATTAGATGAATTATTAATGTGCATATTTTTGAGGCTGACAATAATCGGTTGAAGATGACAAATCTATTTTCATAAGTAGCGTGCCTCCAGACACAGCACCAAATTGGGGGTCCCTCAGTTTGGAGGGAAGAAGATTGAGGGGGACGTGGACATGGCTTACCGAATCATGAGGGCGGGAGAAATAGTCAATGTGCAGCTGTTCATCACATCCTTAAAAATTAGAGCTATGGGCACCCAGTGAATAAGCAGAAAACTGATTTTGAAAGGATATTTGTCCTCTCAAATGTCCCCAGTGCAGGGCTGTAGGTGCTGGGGTAGGATGAAGGGATGGGATGGCACAAATCACGTGCTCCTCCAAACAGCACCTTATTGCTGCTGTGGGAGAGGCAGCACTGACCTACAGGGCAATTACAATGATAATACGTCATCTCAAAAAAGTCCTCAGTCTTTCCTTGTTTTCCTGCCTTTTCCATATGTTCTGGGAAAAGACATGGGCATATGAATTTGAGCTGAGAGAGAGGATGTTTTGGCTCTTTTCTCAAGTCCCTGGAAAGTACCATTGTAATGATAATGTGGAGGGGGAAAAAAAATAATCTTGTTCCAGTTTTCCAACTCTTCTCGTTTACTCCTTTGCTGACAACCACACCGACTCAGCTCCCATCATCACCAGCAGCCAGGTTGCTGCTTCTGAAAAACTGAATGAAATTTCCGTGAGATGGACAAACACTTTTGAGTTTAGTTTGCAATGTGTTTAGCTTGTTTCCAGAGCCACTTAATCCAATATAAAGATTCATCTTCTGCTTAGCTTTCAGTTCATGTCTGTATCCTATGTCCAAGCTTTCTGCAAGGTATGCAGCTTTTTAGGGTGTAATACTATCATGGCAAATGCATGCATAATGTATAAAACCTATTCATAAACAAATACTGAATTATGTTTACCAACATTTGCTTTGTATCCCAGCCAGTCTTTTCAACTCAATTTATATAGATCTTTCATCCTGATTTCCACATTTCCCATTAGGTTTTTCGAACCATTGCCCTTAATTTTGTGCTTTGGGGCTGTAAGAATGACAGAAGCGATGCCATTGGGTTGCTCTTTGGAGAGCTGGTGGTGACAGTGGCAGTTTTTATTTCAGGTCCCCAGGAATCTTCAAGTGTGTGACTGATATTCCTAAATTATTTTCACCTCTCAGGGCAATTCCAAAAAAAAAAGAAAAAAGGAGCAGTTAATCCAAAAACTCCATCAGCCCCAAAATGAGCAGAGTGTACAATAGAGGCATTAACGGTTGGTAAAGCAAACACCTCTGCTGCCTTTTAGAGCTTCTTATTCTAAATGACGTGGAAACAGCAGCTTTACACTCTGATCAGAAACATGGAGTTAAAATTTAATGCAACTGAACACTATTCCACTTGTGGGGCTGTCATGAATTTTATATGCAGCCTATAGAATGAGAAAGATCTCCTTGACAAGATGCCCCCTAAATCTCAAGGCTGCATTCACTTTCTTAGAAGTGGGATTCTCCAATGTTTGCACACGTTTTCCAGTTTGGCACTTGCAGCTTTAAGAACCATTTAAATATTTATGTGTTGTGCAAATGGCGCTGCTTAGTTACTATTGGATACCTGTTGTGGTACAAGGCTTGAATCAGAATTACACAAACTCTCAATCACAAGATGCAAAGTGAACCCCTGAAAACAGCCCCATTTTGTTCAAAGAAGCTGATCTTTTAGTTTGAGGCTGAAGGAAATTCCCAGTTCTGTCCATTTCCAGAGGGATTGTGCTTTCGTCTGGATTTGCTGTATCAGGAGAGAGATGAATGCTTGGCAACATGTTTTGTGAGAACAGTAAAAACGCATCTTGGCTGGCGTGTTATATATTCTTAGATCTACTCCACAGGGAAGAGCAGGTCAAAAGGACCATCCTGCTGGCTTTTAGCTGAGTCTCTCACAATGTGGTTTGCAGTTAACTGATGAAGAACCACACTCTGCAAGATGCAAGGTATTTTTTGTGAGGGGTGATTAACTTCATTTCCCCCTGGGAGCTGAAAATGCTGAGCATCTCGTATGTTATGTTCAGTGCTTTACAGGACTAAAGGTGGCATAAGTATATTAGGGCTAATGTTAGGGGCAAAGACCCACAGAGAGGGGCTAAAAGTCGTGACACCAAGATGATAATTTCAGACCTGCAGCTCTCCTACAGCACCTGCTTAATTTCTTGGTCTTCTATCAAGACCGGATACAAGGCCATAGCTACAAACATATACGTAGGTACCTAAAGATGCCAAAAATCTCCCTGAACATGTCTTCCCTATTCTTAAATGGTAAAACCTTGAACTGTTTTTGTGGTACTGTTTTGAGTTAAATTTCTGAGTATGTTTTCTCTTTGGAAAGTTTTTTTGACTTTTTTTTTTTTTTTTTTTTGGAATACTGTGAAATATTTCCTGCCAATTCTGGGGTGTTGGTTTTTTTCTTTGGAGCCTTGCAAGATCAATGAGCTTGTTGTCACTTGATAGACTTGTACAACTGTCAGTGCCATTTGCTTATTCGGGGATGAAGAGACCTTTAATAGTGATAAATGGTTAATAATATCAGCTTTGAATGTCTACTATCTGGAATTAAAAGTCTTATGAAAGCTCTTACATGCTTCCAAATTGTGGTCATCTAGTGCCTTTGTACTTTTACGTGCTAGGAATGTAGCAACTATCCCCTTCGTGCCTCTTAGATACAGAACCACAGTTGTCTGACTTCAAAGACATTAGTCAGAATGAAAACGCAAAGATTGCTAGAGCTTTCCTGAGCATTACCTTAAAGACTTATTTTCATTTATATTACTTGGTGATTTTAATCTTTGTTTCAATTACTGTAACATGTTGATAATATGATACCTGGTTATGGGTATAAACCAAAATGGATGTATATGTAAATTTAATAGGTAGATCTACCTCTTTATCTGATGCAGACATATTTCCGTGGGTATTAGTTGTCTATACAAAGTAATACTCCTGCATAATTTGCAAAATCACTTAATGCATGGTATTACAATGCACATCTTTGGTCACCTTGTCTACAGTCTGTCCACAAACTTCTTTGTTCTGGAATAATGCTGGGTAGTCTCAGCCTCTTTTACCTTAGCTGCCGTATTTAAATCAAGCTACCCTGGAAAAGCTCTCTGGTGTCTGTGTCAGTGTGGAACAGCAGGTGGGACCAGTGTGACCAGGGGCGTGAGATCAGATGATTCTGGATTGACTCCTGGATCTATCAGAGGGCTGAGGTGCAGCCTCCAGTGGCCCTGCTGGGTTAGCAGATGGAAACAGCATCCCTCTTTCCCACAATGAGAAGTCATTCCATCAGGCCCTACAGAGTCGTGTGTTGCCTACCCTAAAATAAACCACTGGCGTATGGAAAGTTTAGTACAGAATTATTTTCTGAAGTCTTTCAGATGGGTGTCAATGTGCCCCGGTACTAAATTGGACCAAGTATTTAGCTGAAGCAAAAGAAGAGGAGACTACCACAGTTAACTTTGAACACACTGATCTTTTTTTCACGTTCAAGTATATTGCTTGTAGCAGTATGGATTAAGGTACTCTAAGGAGTTCCCAGACATTTCTTTAGGATGACCTTCACAAGTTCCTTGGAAGTTTACTATCTGCAATGGAGACATCCCCAGTGAGTGCCAATTAAATATTTATACCACAACATAATATTGCATAGATACAGTGGTCACCATTAACATTTCAGAATTTGTTTATAGATGCTGCATTCTCACCACAGTTATTTGCTAATTCAGGCATATACACAAACAAATGGTATCTCAAATAACTCTAACTGTTGGAGGAAATGCTAAATTTTTAATTGTGAGCACTGTATATACACGTGGTGTGTATTGTTATTCTTAAATAATTGGGCCTAAAAGCCCCAGCTGAGAATAGCAATCCATTGTACAAACTTGCATAGGAATCTGGCCAAGCGTCTTTGCAACAGAAGAGAGCTGCCATTCAGAAGACCTTTGAAGATTGTTGGATCAAGGAAGGTATCTGCTAATTGAAGGTAAACTGAGGGCGTTCATTCACAGATTGTGTCAGAGTGCAGGGAGTGAATTTAGGTAACAGCGATGTTTCACCAGTCATGTTAAAACAGAAATAATGCAAGGCGGAAAAAGTTACTTTAAAGCTAGTAAGTGATGTGTCCTTACATAGTTTCTTCTCACTTTGGATTTGGAGTTAAATGCAATTTACGGTCCAGTGCTTGTAGTGCAAATGATGTTTCTTTTAAGTTGCAGTGATTCTTGTGCTTAAAGGGTATAGCTTAATAATACACAACTCCTCTTTGAAATGTCTCGTGTCAAAACTAAACACTTCGGAAATTTTCCAACAAACATCAGATGAACTCGCTGTAATTGGCACTAGTGGGTTGAATATAAAGTACGTTACTCTTGTAGGATTTGTTTCACTCTACATTCATTTCAAGATATTGGGTTATTCTGCACATTGAAGATATTTGGTGGCAAGAAAAATAAGTGATGAATGAACATGACTAGTGGCAAAAATTAAAATGTGCTAGTAAGTGTGCATTCGTGTTTACTATGTAAACATGTATTACATGTTTACTTTATTTGGGTTGGACAGACTCAATTCATGCATATTTTGCTGAGCACTGATCAGGTTCAAGATTTTGGTTATTTCCTGACGCGTATTCTGGCCCATGGAGAGATCATATCTCTCCTAGTGAGAGATCATCTCCTAGACCTAGTGGTGAGCAAGTTGCAGACATACAAGTCTCATCTATTTTTACTCTGTTTTCGTCCTCCCCCCAGAATTCTCAACAACACGGGCATGGCATCACTCACAGTATCTCCTCTTGAGTTCCTCCTTTGCCAATGGGACTGCCTCCACCTCTCACTGCTGTGAGATGCTGTAAACGCCTGAAGCGTTTTGAGGTGTTGTTATACTGTGGGAACAAGAAACTCTGCGTATCTCCTGTCCATATATCTACCTGCAAAGATAGATGGCAGTTCAGTGTGAAGACTAAATTGCCTTTGGTTTAATAATTCATATATTTACATAGCTGCTATTAGCTGTGGCTGTATGGCTTCCAGGTGAGAGCTGGGCCACAGTGGAAGAGCTCAGGTCCATCTGCATTGCCCAGACAGGTTTCTAAGTGGGCGTGGGGTACGGCAAGGCTGGTAAAGGGAGATGGGATGTGGCAGAGAAAGGGCTGAAAAAATCCTAGCAGAAAGAAAAGCAAAATAAATCAAACCAACACATAAAGAAGTGAAAAGGAGACATGGCACCCTAGAGGCAGGGACATAAGAACTGGAATTAAATTAAATTGCTGTAAAGTATTACACCTGGAATATCCCTATTATCTAGTCGAAGACAGTAGCAAGCCTTCAAGGAAGGCCAGTACTGATACTGGAAAGGGGAAACAAAAAGATAACTCTTGTCTCCTGAAAAGGAAAGCCAGGGCACGAACACCTCAAATATTTCCCCTGTTGTAACTCAGGGGTGAAACCATCTGTCCCTTCAGAATATAATTCCAAAGATTATTTTTTTTTTTGGTCTGAAAGGTGATGGAGGGAAATACTTGGAAGCAACGTAGTAAATAAAATTAGTGCTGCATACTGAAGGGCAAAATAGTTAGGGTTGTCTCTTGATTTCTGCTTCAGTTTGAAATGAAACTAAACTTCAAATGCATTCATGCTTGGTGGTGCAAGTCACCTCCCAGAAAAATCTGATAGGTATTGTTTTGTGGTGTTTTTTTTTTTTTAAAAAAACCTTTAAAACCCAATGTTTTGCTTCAAAGAGCTGCTGAGGGGCAGGTACCTTCATGGAGGCACACGGCCTCTAGTGAGGGCAGGCAGAGACCTGGGATGGGAGAGGATTCTTTCCAAATTGAAGATGCTTTGTGCATTACAGGTGAATTTAAACTTTTTTTTTTTAAATAGAGCCTTTCTAAAGGGCCCGTAGGCCAGCTTCTAGATCCCTTCTCATCCTTGGCACTGCTGTGGTCCCCAAGCAAGACCTGTCTTTTCACTCTTTTTTGCAGTGCAAACAGAGCGCGCGTCAGCCACACGCACTCCCATTTCCCAGCAGTATCTCTCCTTAGGGACAGACAGAAATATCAGTGCGAGGAAACGCTACCTGTGCTGCTGTAGGTACGTCACAGGCCCCAGGAAAGCTGCAATCCTCACAGCTCTGCGTTTGCCACCTTTAGTCTGGCTGATGTGGGGAAGGCGCAGCATTTCAAGATTTCAGCGCTGCCCCCCTCTGCTCCTGGTTGTGTGTTTTTGTTTCTGACCTGTGTTACTGTGGTGCCGGGGCGAAAGCCGTGCTCTGCCCCGGGTGCAGAAAGGCGCCTTGGGAGAACAGGGCTCTCCGTAAGTGCCAGACACGCTAAAGCTGAATGAATTTCACTCCTGCGCAATTAATCACTCAGTTCTCTGCGAGTAATACAAATTATGTGCACTTGCATTAAAAAACCTCCTCCTGACAGTGCTGTTTAGAAACCTGTGAGCTTCTGAAATCAATGTTTGAAGTCTCTGGTTGGGAAACCTGCCTTTTCTGAGTTCTTTTCTTCCTAGAAGACAATATCAAAAGCTGGCATCTTAACCTCCTACTAATTTGCTTCTAGTCAGTCAAATGATGAGTTTAGCTAAATTCCTTTTCCTAGTAACTGGCAGCATAAGTTAACATCCACCTTTTCTCGCTACACAGAGCCAAAACCACACAATTGCCTTCTGACTAGGTGTACGTACATTAACAATACAGCTTCCTAAATAATCTGTTATATAAAAAGCAGTAAATCTTCTTGCCTGTAGAGTTTCAGAATATTTACTTCAAAAAACTTGAGCAGTAAGCATCTGGGTTTGCAAGCTTCTGGAGGTTTTGTTTCAATAAAAGGAGTAATTTTTTGAAAAATTGCTGTGGAAAAGTAACGCTTTCTTCAGGAGTTGTACTCCTTGGATGTATTCTAGATGACTTCTGCTGAAGATGGTCTCAAAATAAATTTGTGCAGCTCAAAGTCAGACATGTCCTTTCCTGTGCATCCATCAGGTATGGGGCAGAAATGCTTCTTGCAGGCTAATCGTTCCAAATAAGCGTACCTGGAGCAGGCAGGATTACAGGGATATTAAGAAGGGCAATCAATTTAATACTGGTGCTATGAGAGAAGTCAAGCACTTAGGATGCCTTTCAGCTCAGAAGTTGAGTTTGTGGGGTTTGAATTTGTGAGGTTTCTCAGCCTGTTCATACCTGGGAATCGCCGACTGGTGACGTGGAAGCCCAAAGCAAGAGTAACTTTCATATGTCAGAGCTTTGAAATGAGTTTCTATGTCCTTTCTCTGCATTTCTGGGTGTTTTAGAGGGCTAGGGAGAGGCAGATACACAGCAGAATAATTAGTTTGTGGCGTATAAAGCATTCACGTAGTGAAAGGAGGCAAATGAGTGCCTCAGGGAGGATGTGGGATGCACCTGAATTAGCCTGTGTGCCCGATGTGAGTGATAAAGCTGACCCCGTCCTGGCACAGGGGCATTAAACACTCATCGTCGCAGAGAGATCAGGTAGTCACGCTGCAATTTGCTACAGTAAATCACCCGGTAAACGAGAAGCAAGCAGGTGAGCAGGATTTACACAGCGCTGGTATGTCATCCTTTTACACGAATAGGCACTTAAGATGTTTGGTGCGGTTATGTCTTGGTCCCCTGGGAGGCTGGAGTCATTTTTTTGTGGGGGTAGTTTAGTTCAGCTCTGAGGGGGTTTGTCGGTGCTCTTTATTTTATGGCACAGTGAAAGCTGCTGATCTGCGTTAGCCTGTCTTTGCTCGAAAGTGCTTGCTGTCGAGCTGCACAATACCTCTGTTTCCCCAGCAACTTCGTTAATTCATTTAAACTCTCTCTTCAAAAGTAACTTTTGCTGTCTACCTTAGGATAGGGAATTGTAGGGGAATTACAAAATCAATATACAAAGCAAACCCAAACTAAATTTAGAGACACCTCTGCCAAAACAATGCGTGTTTGTGATCCTTATCTAAGATAGATTTACTTGTTGCATTGTTCACTTTGTTCTTCCTACATCTATTCCTTTATCCATCATATGAAACAGGAAACAATGCCGAAGCTACTGAGGTATGAGCTTATGCATATATTTTGTTGTGTGATGGATCCATGTTATTTTCTTCATCTAGCTATTTCTTGAAAGTAGATCCCAGTTTGTATATTTTATAAACTGTATGGTACATTTATATGGATATTTAGGAGGTACAGTGAATTCTGTATGGCTGGACACAGTGCTGGGTGGAGACGCAATCCCAAAGTCCAGCCAGGATGATTTTACCTAGTTACAACCATTGCATCAGAAATAGGGATGTCTGAATCTATTTTGTTAGTGATTAACTAGAGTATAAAAAATTGCAGCTGAGGGAAACCGTGGTATTTGGTGGATGCACAGTGAAGAGTTCTGCCTTTGGCTCTGGTTTAGAAAACATTGGCATTGAGATGAGAGGAGTTTCCCCCACAGTGCTGATCTCCCACAGTCTGCCCAGTTTGATTCCTTAGCACTCTAAATAAAACCCCCAGGACGCTGGCAGAGTCTTGAAATTTCTTTGGAACTCAGGAAAATATGAAAAACAATGGGCAATAATGGGCATTAGTCTTTAATCAATTGGCACAAACCCTTAAAAATCAAATCCTTTCCCTTTCCAGACTGTGACAAAGCCTCTTGGGTTGCAAGAGCTATTCCACTCCAGGCCTTTGCGGTGTCTTGACCAGAACCATGCTCTGAAGATGCACGAGATGCCTTCTCGTGCTGCGTAGACCCCAGGCCTTGTGTTGTCCATATTCGCTTGCCAGACACTGGAGAGCAGCGGCCAGGGCACAGCCCTCTGCCTCACACCCTGCCTCAGGGAAAGTGGCATTTGCAAACTTTTCCAAAGTCAGCCACCCCTGCTCTGTGTTTTACAGGCATTTCCAAGGAAAGCAGTGTGGGGTGGGTTGAACTGGTCTCTCTGGCGGAGAAAGCTGGGCCGTGTTGCCTCTGCATCCCCTGTCTGCTTCTAGGAGATGAAAATTAAACTTGCGGTAGTGTATCAATCCTGAGAAAGTTGTGCACAAGCCTATTGCCTGCAGTCTGCATGGGGGCCAATTTCACCCTGTGCTCCTTCGTAGCCCAAGGCTGTCAACTCCGTGCTTTCCCTCAGCCATGAGGATTCAAAGGAAAAACAAGATAAAGAAAACAGCTTTGATTTTTATATTTTTGCTGCTACCACCGAACAGCATATAATTAGCCTTTCTTTTACATATTAAAGCTAGTCTGATGGTGCAATATCCATTATAACTCTAAAAGCTTAATCTTAAACAGAGAAAAAAAAAAACCCAGAGGAGGATCATATGCCTGGAAATTAGCACAGGGTTTTTTCCTCTTTAGAGGAATGCCTGAGCGCATGGATGCTGAGAGGATGTGACTCATGCAGAATGAGAACGAGTTGTTCTTCAGCCTCTTGATATAGTGCCTGGGATATCAAATCAAGTCCAAGCCCTGATTTGAAACTCCCTTGGAGGACCAATTTTTAATTGGATCTGAACTACTTTCAGTGATGGAAGGATACCTCTTTTGGTCTTATATTTATGGGAAAAAGTGAAAAAGCAATTTTATACGAGCAATAACATTCTCCAGGGCATGTAGTCAGAATCAAATAGACATATTTCCCAATTGCTGGATTCACAGCTGAAGCATAGTGTATAGATTATATAGGCTACATGTTGCATCTCACACAGGGCTCTGTCCTTTTTATGCTGCTATTGGTATTTTATACAGACAGCTTCCATCTCAGGACAGGAGTATTTTGCCATGTGTATCTTAAGGAGAGACTAGATCTCCTTTGAATTTCCTCTCTTCTGTGCATGTGAAGAATAGATAACTGACTGACCCTCAATTATTTTCTCCTTTCATCAGACCCAAATTTTAACGTACAGGCTGTGATGCACATTTCACCTCTGCATACGCTCATTACCTCCCTCGTTAGTACAGTGTGGAGGTCTTGGCACCATCCCACTGGGGAACAGGGTCACGTGTTCATGACTTATTCCTGTGGTTATGTAGTGGTTTTAACTGTGAAATGTTTTGGGTCAGCTTTTCTTCAGTGCCAAGGTGTAAGCTTTTAAGAGATGCCACCTTCCATCCTGTGCTGCGTTAGAGTGCAGGCAAAGCAATCTTTCCACCCACCGGTTGTAATCAACATACAAAGATTGTCAAATAACTCATGGGTAATTGTTACTCTTTCTTAGAAATCAGACTGTGCTGTTGGGTTTTTTTTTTCCCTCTTATTAACCAGCTGAAGAATGGCTTATACAAAACCACCATTTAGAACCTCCCCTTTTTCATTGGCCATGACAAGGATCAATTTGAATTGCAGAGCACTGCTTTTGAAAGGAAAAAAACAACACTTGGCCTTTGCCTGGTACTTTTTCCTTTATTCAGAAATCATCAACAAACAACTACCTGGCTATTTAAATAACCTTTCATTCTAATAACTTAGTTATTTATCTACCTCAACCTCATTATTTAATATTAACAGAAATGTTTTGCTTTGCAAAATCTCAGTGCTCTTTCTACCCGTTGCTGCTGTTCTGTCTGGGAACCCTCATACCAGTTGATTTTCTGTCTTTGTTTTTACAGTATAAGTGAGTTTAATATTCTGCCCTACGCTTTCTGTGCCCTGGATGTCCTCACAGACTTGTCATAGAGTAGCTAGGGCAAACTACATTGATAATTTGCTTCTCAGTAATTTTCCTGTGAGGACAAGTCCTAAAACAATTATTTTTGAACTAAAGGTCTTGGAAACTTCATTTGACTATCTGACAAGCACAGAGCTGATCTCAGGGTTGACTGCATTCACATTGTTCTTCCTGCTCTCTGCAGGCTTTTGTAGTCACACACCCACAACTGCATCTGAACACCTTTCAGGGTGTATTATACAACATGGTTAATATCTGGCGTGTATTTTTCTTCTCACCTGCTCCTTGGGAAGGGAAGCATGAGCCGCAGTGTGCCTGGGTGGTTTTGTTTGGTTTATGCAATATGCACATTTCTCTGAGCGAGTTTGACTCAAGTGGATTTTATGCAATATGCACATTTCTCTGAGCAAGTTTGAAGTTCTTGAAAAGGAGATGTTGAAGGGTCTATAATTCCTGTTTCAACCTGGGAAAGCTCAGCATCCCGTACACATGAACCTAATCCTCTTTACAGCATTTTTTTTCCACACAATGAAGTCCCGAAACATGGGTTTCAATCTACACACATCATGTGCTGGCGTGTGCTGCAGGAACAATGAACCTCAGTTGTGAGCTCTCCAAAACATCACGGCCATGTCAGAGAAGCACTCTATTGCTTATCCTGGCTATTTGGAGAAAATAGTTATAGCACCGTGCTGATACAGGTATTTCACTTCTAGTCTAGTTATCTGGGCGGGCACTGGCTGCCGCAGCTCCAAACTCTGATGCAGGGGGTCGATTTGGATTCAGGCTGTCCAAGAAGCACTTTGACCCTTTCTGGGGATATTGATATAGAAACCAGAAGACTAACCTGATTCACTTACAATGGAAGCTAAAGGGATTGTTGCAGCTTTCTGCCCTGGATGGGATTTCTCTGACCAGGTATTTCTGTCCAGGACATTTATTTGCACCAGGTGCAGACCTGACCAGGCTGGGACTGGAGTCCTCACCTGCACCACTGAGCGGGGCAGGAGGCAACCTTTGTGTGTGCAGACACTTGTAGCCTTGGATTCCTTCAGCCTTACAACCATGGTGAAACTCTTCTCCAGACAGTAGAACCCTTGAATCCTATTTCATCTTGGCCACAAAGGAAAACTTCTAACAAATTTCATTATTTCCTCACTGAGAGTTGAATAGACCTCATGTTAATTGCGACACTGCTTCAAAATTTCCATTAGTATATGCTGTATCATTCTTTCATGTCAGTAATTCTTTGTTCAGTCTGCCTCACTGCAGGAATATATTAAGAATCCTTATAGCCCAGATTTAGACATGCTTAGGCATGATGATTTTTCATTTATTGTTGTAGAATGAACATTGCAGAGCAAGCAGGAGGCTAACCATTTAACACCAAGTGTCTTATTAATCAGCTTTTGTTTATTTAATTTAATAAGCAGCTTTTGATAGCTGCAAGAGTCTGGTTGTATATTTAATTTAAGGAGCACTTAATGCTTGGGTCTTTGGAACACACGACTTCAGCCTTCCTGATACTTCGTTACTGTATGGTGGCCTTTAGGTCTCAGAAAATTTGTTTCATTTTTTTCTTTTTCTTTTGCAAATGCAAGAAGCGTTTTCTCCTTAAGATTCCAGAAAGTCCACTTTCTTGGGCTGAAATTTTTACACTGCTTTGTTCTTAATTTTGAGACAGGCATGCATAGGCACACAAAAGCCAAGCGAATGCTTGCCTTTTGACATGAAAACCCAGGGAAGCAAGTGCTAGAAACTCCTGATTTTGAATCCTGTCTGGTCCTTTGGGAAGCTATGAAACCTTCTTACCATAGAAGCATAGAATCATAGAAAGGTTTAGGTTGGAAGGGACCTTGAAGATCATCAAGTTCCAACCCCTCTGCCATGGGCAGGGACACCTCCCACCAGACCAGGTTGCCCAAGGCCACGTCCAGCCTGGCCTTGAACACCTCCAGGGATGGGGCCTCAACAACCTCTCTGGGAAACCTCCAATCTTCCTGACAAAAATGAGCATTATCCCGTCTCTGCCTTGAATAAGTCCCAAATTATTTCAAAAGCACTATTATGTGAGATGAGGACTAGAATCCACCTCTGAGACCATTCTCTTATAGTCCTTTAGTTGCATCAGCCCATGGGTTTTCTCATGTGTTTGTTCTTTAGAGCCTTTTAAAATGCTTCCCACCATGCAGCATGCTGCATTCCTGTGCCTGGCGTGACAAACCATGTCTCCTTAAGGATTTGGGGTCCAGGAGATGATTGCCACTCTGGTCTCACTCCTCAAGATTCCCCGGGACAGAATCAGAGACCTGCAGGGTAACAGGGGAAGCCTTTCTCTAATTTCATTTGAATTTCATGTAATCATTACTTATTAAGGAAACTATCTGGTTTTATTTTTTTGAAGTAGAAGAATGCCATGTGGTTTTGTATCTTCCATTAATTCAATCATGTCACAATCACAAGATGGGTTTGCATGTACAGCCTGTAGCTCCAAGTGGCCTTGGGCATTTTTTTATGTATCCATTAGCTGAAGCTGGACCTTGCTGTATCTAGTGAAAATTCAAGAATTCTCCTTAATATCCAGTGCAACTTGATTCAATAAAATCTTGGTAAATTGCAGACAAAATATTACTGAAATAAATTTACATACATGTGAGTTCCAAGATATTCTTTTTCAAGAAAAAAAAAAGGCATATAAAAATCATTCTGTTATCCATGATAGTCTATTTGTGCATTTTTCCAGCACTAGATTGACATGGAGACCACGTATTGAATTGACTTTATATATATGCCTTTTCACAGCACTGTGAGCTATAATACTGTGTTTTGAAAGACTATTCAGGATTAAGTCTCTAACTTCATGACTCCTTGCATAAATTATTTAAACACTGTGGGGGTGGGGAGGGGAAGGGAGTTTCAGAAAAATGGATAATTGTAATTGTCGTGATAAAATATATATTGACAACATTAACGTTTAACTATTTGATAAACCCTTTGAAACCCTAGTGTCTGCTGCAGTTGGCAGATACTAATGCAATCTGAGAAATACAGAGATTGATCCATGACTGCGGAGTGTTACATGTCCTGGGCTGTAGCCCCCATTACTGCAGCCCCCTGCAAGTAGTCCCCATTATGCCATTCTTATACCTAAACAGGACGATAAGTGAGGGACAGTATTCAGTGCTGAAAAGCTTTAAAATACCACCTCAAAACACCAACAACCCCCCCAAAACTGTTACACAATTTTTATACTGGCTATTAAAAAAACCCCTAACACCCAAATTTCCATGCTTGGCAGAAAGCAAAGGGCATGCTCAAAACTGATTTTCAAAAACATGGGTATACAAGTAATTAACAAAGCAAGCTTTGAAACCCAATTTAAAAGGAAGGAGTTTTGAAGAACATAATTCAGTTTCTCTTTCAGTTTATTCCCATGCTTTCATTGATTTTTAGGGGCTGTTGAGTAGCTCAGTTGTAGTCATTAGGATCCTAATTCTCTTAATTCACTAAATTGCTTGCTTGTGCCAGTTCTTAGTAATTCATTGTCCAGAAATAAAAAGAGAAAGAGCAAAGACTGACATCCGAATTGTTATTTTTCTATTGCGTTGTCTGGAAGAACAGTAAAATCAGCATTTTACAACCTTTTCCTCTCTCTGCCCTATAATCAGAATGTAAGACATTGCTAATAATGATGGAAATGTCTCATCTAAAAGGGAATACTTAAGTGCCTCCTCCCATGATTTTTTTATCCTTCCATGAACAGGTATTCATATAGGATTCTTGGTATCCAGCTCCCTCTATTTCCAGATCTCCAAAGAAAAAGACCACTGTGTGCTGGAGCAATGTAATGTTCCTTTATCCAATAACAGTGGGACTTTGACCCGTGTTTCCAAATAGAATTTAAAATAAAAGGCTTTAAACGCTAATGTGGGAGACTCAGCTCTTCATTGCAAGCGAGAAGGGCTGATATGCTGAAGCAGTCATGGAAAGTTGTTTTCATATGTCCATCAGCTACAAGAATGGGCCATCTCTCAGCTATTATGTTCGTAGGGCCTATTTGGACATCTAAAACATATTTCTGCTGCAAATAATGTCAAAAGGTCCATAGGTTAATTATCTGAGCATTTTGGTTCCTTGGGGAGGCAT
>NW_009648041.1:2813228-2831772 GCF_000708025.1 Charadrius vociferus | reverse complement strand
GGAATGTTTTCAGCACAGATGATGCTGAAGCGGGAAGATAGCCCGCTGCCGAGCCGCGGGTCCCTCGGCTTTCCCAAAGAACAAGTGGCCGTCTGCAAATTAACCTGAGATGGCTCTGCGCTCTAACGGAATAGCTGGTACGCCAGAGCTTCAACAAGTGCTCTTTGACAGAAGAAATCCTGGATAAAAGATGTCAAAAATAGTCCCCGGGGAGGGGGCAGAAATGAAAAGCCCAGGCTGGAGGAGGAGTCAGCTTTGTACAGCAAAAGGCGAGACCCAGCTCTCCACATGGGATACCGGCCAAGAACTGATCTTGGAAAGAACGAGGGCCTGTTATCCTTTAGTGACCTGAAGTGATGTCGGTGTGAGGGAACTATTAAGGGGTGGTGGAGGCTGAGGAAAGAGTCCTTTTAAGTGAGAAATGAGTCATTTGAAGAATGAGCTTGCTTTTATTTTTTTATTTAATTTCTTTTCTCTCTGTCTCTATTAGCTAGATATCAGCTCTGAGAAATGTGCTATTTGGGCTTCTGGGAATTCGTCGGCAGTATTTCAAGTCTGTTTGCCTATTGGTTTTATAGACTTGTCAGCAGAAAATCACGGGAGAATGCAAATCAGGAAATCCTTAATTGTGTGTAACTTACCAGTTCATTTCCACGCGTATTTCTCAATAAAATTATTTCCAGAACACCAAATGCATGTATGCATTTTATTTTCATTGTGTTTATTCATTGAAAAGCTATGTTATAAATGGAGAAGTGCTTTCCTAAATGCCATCTTGCTAGCGTTGTAATGTCATGTCTCTGGCACTCTCAGTTATGCCAACAAGAGTATTTACTTCTGCTTGTTCCAAAAAATAAGTTGTAGGCTGCTGCTCCCTGCCTGTTTCCTGCATTGGGATTTTTTACCCCAGGTCTGTATTGAGCTCCTGTGAGAGCTTCCGATATCCTTTGCACCTTTTGAGCCCATCCCTGCTGTTGCTGACCTCCTGCCATACAAAACTGCCGTGTGAATCAAATCACCTTCTCTGCTCTGGTGATACCTCCAAATTCACTCCCTGGTAGGACACCAACTGCTGTTCCAGGCTCGGTCCTTCCCTCGTTGCTTTTCTTCTTGTCCACCTTTTGCCTTTATTATTTCTCAAACTCTTCAGAAAGTTTTTCTCTTTCTTTTCTAGACATCTCACCACTGTTTCTCTTTCCCTGATCACCTTGTCCCTTTCCTTTCCCATTTTCCCACCCCTTACTGTCTTCTGCCTTTAGGCAAACCATCATGTTTCACCTATTCTGCCTCTCCGCCTTCCCCAGTGGTTGGTCTCCCAGTGATAACCATCCTCCTTTCATTACTCTCCTGCTGTCCTCCTTTTTCCTGGCACTCTGGTTTCTTTTCAGGTCGGTGGCTGACAAACAGGTTTATGCCACTTTACCCAAACTAGATGAAATGGATGTGCAGCTATTTCTGTTCATAGCAGCTTATTTCAGTTTACATCAAAACTGGTCTTACACTCTACTGTGGTGGAAGCAGCACAGAAAAGAACCTTTTTGTGATGCTGGAAAAAGCTACCCAAGGTGTTTCGCTGGCTGATCCTGGTGGCTCTTGAGTAACTAGATGTGGGAGCATGCGGACAGGCTCCAAAGACCATGCTTCAGTTCACAGCCCCTCTGTTATCTGCTGCTTCTTCCACCGACTTGTTTTCAGTGAAAAGAGGCGTTTCCCTTCCGACTCAGCCATCTGCCTTTGTTGCGCCACGCTTTCTCTCTATATCTCTAAATGGAGTTTGCACCATCTGGACCTTCCCCCTCTTAGTGGACAGAATTTGTAAATATCATGATGGGTTTTATGGTTGGTTTCCTTACGATTTCCTTCTTTTAACAAGAACGTGGAATCGGCAGAGCAGCCACCTCATGGATATTAACCGAACCGCCCTCCTCAGTACCTCTCCTGCCCTATCTTTTCCATTTCCATTTTGGTGCTCGAGCTGTGATGGCTTCCTTGGTATTTGTGCAAATATTACATTTTATGAAAATAGCAGTGAATAGCTCTGTTAGTTCCTCCTCACCGTGGTTTCATTTCCTTTCTTTTAAGCGTAGCTCATTAAGACCGTAGGTATTTTTTTAATTTCATGTTATCTATTAGTTTTCAGCTCAGATACCATCCTGCTGCTGATTTTCTTTAACCTCAATGGCCCACTGCAGCTCTAATAGTGTCATACTCGGTTTCTGGGTATTGCTGAGGGCTCATCTCTGACAGCAGCCAGACCTTTAACACTCTATGATCATATAAATCAGTCTGATTTACCTGATTTTTATTGCTGTCGGTGGGATGCAATGTCTTCATTTGTAATGATAAAATATACATTTGTACCCCCATCCTCAGCTTTGCCTTGTCTAGCTCAAGCCAACGATGGTTATTTCTCACATCGCTCAGTTTGACATAGAGGGCAACTGTTGTTTTGTCTATAACTCTGGTTGTGAGGAGAATCTAAAGACAGCTATAGGACATTTGCTCGTTTGCAGAGGGATGGATTGCCCCAGCCCGTCGTCCCCTTGCAGAGTCCGATGAATGGGCTTGATGCCTCCTTCAGCGCTAAATATTTACTGCTTCGCTGAGCTGGTCTACTAATCTAACTGCACCGAGGGCTTTAAAATAAGTATCATTGCCTTCAGCTTAATTAATTAAATTTTCTAATTGTGCTCTCTCTTTACTGCTGTACAAGGTAATAACTGATGCTTTAACTGGGGCAATTCCAGAAAAAAATCATCTTGTTCTTATTATTCGGTTGTGGGATTGGTTTGTTTATTTAAGGTTTCCCTCAATATAATACCCGCAACATTTGGTTGCTCTGGGAAGACTGTGGGAGAGCATCTTCCATGTACAACACAGGGAAGATGCTAAGAGTCCTGGCTGATGTGGCTGCTGGGTCAGGCCTGACTTCTATGGCCCTACAGCTCCTAAAATTGGATTTCATACCGCTGCTGGCAACCCATGTACCCCACACTCCTTTTAGGATTAGTTTGCAGGATGAGAATCATGGGTCATTAAAGCCCGATCCCAATTTTTAATGATTTTATTGTTCCCCTGAAATGGATATTGGAGAAGAGAAATAGGCCCATTGGGTGCGTTATGATCACAGGGTGTAAACCACAATCCAATCCTTGTGTAGTCTGTTTAACAGAAGAAAACACAGCGGAAAGATCCATTTGAATGGTTTTAAGATTGTAATCTCTCTAAGTATTGTCCTTATTTTCCAGAGATGTTTCATAAATGTTAATTGCTGCTTTGGGAACAGGCCATTGAGAGTTTCTGGATATTTGGCAGCATCAGGAGTCGGGCTTAAGGGCTTTTACACATGAGGAAATTTACTGATGTAGTTACACCAGTGTAATTATACAGCTCTAATTGTACCAGTATAAATACCCCATATTTTCCAGGATGAGGGCTACCTTCTTGTTTATCATGCTTGCACTGTGACACGCTTTGGGTGAAAAGGAACAAATTTTGGCAGGTACATTCACCTTTATCAGAGTGCTAGAGCTCAGGCTGTGCCAGGTCCCAGCAAGCCATCCACAAAGGGCATCCCATCGCCTACCGTACCCACAGCCACGCGGATTTATGTCCCAGCACCATGGTAAAATTAGGAAGGCTGTGTTGCATGGCCCAGTGGGATTATTTTGTCCACGGGCTGTGCTTCAGCCAGCTGCATGATAGCTGTTATCCCACTATTCTGCAGAATAATAGAAAGAGCTATCTAGCAGGGACGGGTCTCTCTTGGTACCACAGATTCTGAAAAGGGATGGAACGACATGCGCTTTCAGCGAGATGATATTATAGTGTATTATCGAACAACCGAGCCATGGGAGCCGTCTGAGAAATGTAAAAGCCGCGTGCTCGGCGCGTATTGCCTTCAGGGCTGGGAGGAGGATGCTCCCAGATTCAGAGCTGTGCCGCGAGGCTGGGTAAGTTAAGAGTAGAGGGGGCAACGGAGGTGAGGGGGGAATTAATTTGCTGGAGTTTCTGCGCAAGGTGCAGTTAAAAGCATTAGGAGTCTTCGGGTAACCATTGTTATTTGAAGAGACAAAACTCCTATTTTGGAGTTGCGTGTGTTCAGGACAAAGAAATGGTGCTTCTTTCTGCAAGTCAGCAGCAGTAGCCAGCTGGAACCTGCCTGAAAGTGTTTCTGTTTGGATTTGCAATTATTATTTTCGATTAAATAAAAAAGAGGGACCTCATTTTGTTTCAAGTACACATTCTGCAATATTTCTGATAGTATGGGAAAGAGCATACTATGCACTTAAAAATTACTGCTCATTAATTAGCTTCTTTGATCCTAGGAGTGAAAACATGCCACCTGTGCTACAAGGTGGCTTGCAGAGTCCTCTTTAGAAAGAAGACTTTTGCTGAAAAAGCTTATCCTGTCTGCTGTGTTACGCGAACAAACTATTTTTTTTTCTCTTTTAGTAGGAGTGAAGTATGAGGGTTTTTTTTCTTTTCCCGGCTTGCTAAAAACGTGTGATAACAAATTGACTTCAGTGGGAGTTTTGCATGGGTAAAAGCTGAAGGATCAATCCCCATATTGTATGTGATTTTGCCCTAGTAATTATTCTTCAGTTGAACAGCTTCTCCATGGCAACTGCTTCAAATAAGTCTTGTATCTTCACCTATTTTTAAAAAAGGACATATTAGGGTGTATGTTTTAATTTTTTTTCACCCTAAAAAGAGAGACGGGAAAAGAATCAGACACGAGCTGAAGTGTACAGGATTTGGCCAAAGATGTCCTTTCTTCCACTCACATCCCCACCTTTTCTCTGTCCTAGGAAGGGGGAAAAGAAAAAAAAAAGCATATACAGTTAAAAATAAATTCACTACTTTGTCTTTCCACGTCCCCTTCCTGAGCCTCTGAGACATTATGACGCTGACTTGATCAATCATCCCACATCCACCCCGACGGTTCCTTAACACAAACTTTCTGCTTCCTCTTTTTTTTTCAGCCACAGTCTGCTTTCAGTCTGGCAATTAATTGTCCTACTTCTCCTGTCCTCACCAGTGCGTTCTTGTCAGATGGCTCAGCTGAAGGTCAGGGCCTGTTAGCCGCTAGCTTTGCTTTGCACCCTCTTCCTAAAAGTAAATATTCTGTGGCTGGATATTCTCTTTCTTATTGGACTCACCTCATGGATCACTGGTGATGCCTCCACATGCAGTTCTACTCCTAAAAAAGGGACTTTTCTAATTTTTTGCCAGAGACTAGAAAATACATCTGCTGTCAGCAATACCATAGCCAGGAAAAACATCCAATTATTTTAGACTTAATTTTCTATTTTCATTTTAGTATGACAACTGTGCTTTCTAATAATACTCCAAGAGCAAGGGTTTAATAAGAAATCATCTTTTCTTTATAGTTTTCTGTTGTTGGAGGTCACTATCTTTTGAAATAATCTTTTGGAAGGTCTTTTTCCTCAATTCATTTCCAAAAGTGAGGTTATTGTTTTATGCTGGTCATAGTGTTTTTGTGTTCAGTTCCGTCTCCTGTGCCACATTTTAAAGGCTAATGGGGTAAAATGGGTCCCCCTCCTTTCCACTGAACACACAAATATGGAAACTCTGGCAGATAAGTTCACCTGTCCTGGTGACATGATTTTTGAAAGGCTGCTGACTGGCAGTTTTACTGGCAGGTTTTCACACATGGCTTTTTTAAAGTGATGTATAAGGCCATGTTACAGCTGTTTCACCTGAAAACCCACGTCACGTGGCATACAAACGATGTTAGATACTTGGTTTCAGTAAGACTACATCTCCTGTGAGAACTATTTTGTCATTTTTAAGGTTGCCTTCGAAAGTTTTTGAAGGTTATGTCTAATTTTATAATTGCTAGTCTTTCTTGTGAGGATGGTCAAATGCTGATGGTTTTTAGCTGGCTTTTAGCAAATCCAGGATGATTGACACTGGCCCTGAGTCTTTCCTTCTGTAGCTGCTCACCCCTCTGGTTATATGCTGCTCTCATCCTCCCTGTGATGCACATTGCTTTTAGAGATCCAGTCTATATTATGACCCAATAAAGAGTTTTATCTGCAGAACTAAGATGGCAACAATCCGTGGCAGAAGGTGGGAAGAGTTTGCTGGAGGATGAGAACACCATAAACCAGCTTTCTCATTTAACCTGATTTATCACTGTACCCTGAACCACAATACTCATGCATGTCAGCAGGCGCTGCTCAGTTTTCTTTTCTTTGCAACTCTCAGTGTCAAAAAGAGGGCTCATCAAAAAGAGGGCTCATCAGACAGCATCCACAAGTTTACTGGTACACTATAAAGCATTTTCTTTTGCTGTTTTCTGACAATGAGAGTAGAGAGAGTGGTTAATAAAGCTAAACTCGTATTTTTCAGTCAAAATGTTGACAGCCATTTCGCAAATGCCATCGTTGCTCTGACATCTTGGGAAACAGCTTAATAATTAACGTTACAGTGGAGATTTTAACTGTCTGCTAGTTCTGACTATCACCAAAACAACACACCAACTCACGAGATGTAGCAGCAGTACCTCAGGTGGGCTGGACATCAGGCACCGAAGAGCAGCTGTCATGTTTGATACGGTGCCATCAGATGGAAGAAACTCTAACTGAATCTTAAAAGGGATGCATTTATTAAGTTTTCATTATATATATTTGGCTTGAACAGTTACAACACCAGTCTTTTGTTGGCATTAAAAAATTAAGCCAGCAATTAAAAAATGAAATAAACACAACTAGCAGTGAAAAATCTAAGATTTTTTTTTTTTAATTATATCTTGGCTGTATTAGTGATTAAATGGTATACCATCAGTCAGGTTGGGAGAATAATTTGACTCTAAAAAGCTGTGAGACAAAATTTCTTGTTGCCTTCAGTTCTACACTACCTGTTTTGTCACTTAGTCTAACACCAGAGAAATTAATTCCCAAGAGCTATCTTTGGAAAACAAATAGCCCTGGTTTCCTTTGCTGAAAATGACAGATATCCCTCTGCAGAGAGAACAAAAAATAAACAATAGTTGATTTTTATCACAGAAATTTGGACCATTCTATTTAATTGAGAAGTATCCAAATTCTCCTAGTACTCTCAGATTAGTGAATTCATGTATATACTTTAACGGGTAAAAATGGGTGTGATTTGGTACCATTCATCACTGGTTGTACTGGTCTTTTGGCCAACAAACCAAAAATTACAGAGGGTTCTGTGCAATGTTAACCTTATTAAACTTAGAATAATAATAATTAAAAACAAAAAAATAAAATAAAATAAACCCTACATTTTATGGCTTAATGTGGTTCAACGGACTAAGGTGAAGTGCTTACTAGTGTCTTGCAGACCACCAGAGAAAGCTGGGACAGCAGGTGGGATCCTCGCTGCGGTCCATGGAATGTCTTTGCTGAGCGTGCAGAATTTCTATGGGCAATGCAACAGTCAGGATCAGTTTCCCCACATGGCAAAGAGAAATACCTTTTTTGCAGCAGCAATAAAATGATTGATGCTGTTGTTTTTTATTACAGCGAGGTCTTAAAACATCCATTTATCCCGTTTGTCCATCCCATGCAGATTTTAGACAAAGTGACATCTTCTCTACGAGTCTCCTGAGCTTGCATCTCTCCCTGAGGCAGGGCGCCTTCAGTGCTGCTATTTTCCTCAGGACACCCATCTCTTTCCTTGTGTAAGTAGGATAGTGAATGAAGTATTCTTTGGTGGGGAATTCAGCAAGTTTATTGTTTCATTTATTGCTGGATTTGGCTTTTGAGTAAAGAGTGAAGCAGAGGGACTGCACACTGGATGCTGAAGGGAAGAATAAATGTTGCACGGTCTGCATCGCTGGCCGAACTACATAGTGATTAGGGCAGGGTCCTGAGGATCAGGGGCACGGAGTTATGTACAACTCGTGAACAGGATTAATGTTGTAGGATTAGACCTGACAGCAGATTGGATCCTGCTTTCTAAGGACTTGACTTTGCAACTTTAGCATTCTTCTCAGTCATTTTGTGTCATTATTGCTTATGAATGAACATCTTTAGAGACCTTCCGGCAACTTTTCTGACATAAATCCTTCTAGTCAAAACCTTTTCCACCCAAACTACATCTTTTACCCCACTGTATTACAGGGATTATACTTCCTGATTTCAGCTCACCCCAGGATGTGGCTGTCAGAATGATGAAGAAATGATTGTGTGTCAAATCATGAGCCAGGGCACAAGAGAGAAGGAGAACAGGGCATGATTTCCATGGTTGGAGATCAAAGGAGGAACGGTTGTCATATCTACCTTGCTCTCAGATAATAATTTACACCACCTGTTTTATAGGTTTCTGTAGGTTAGTTTTCCATTCTTGCCCCTTAAAGCTGTCTGTTCATGTTTGAAATATCTAGCTACTTGAAAAGTGGTATTAAGTAAGATAAGATGGCAAGTGCATCTCTTTCAGTTGTTCAACTAGCAACAGATACCGTAAACAAGGTGGCAAAACCCCTTTTCATACCGTACCATGTCATCTTGCTGTGACAATTAGCATCTAGCGAACCAGGTATTAGGTCTCTACCCAGATCAGAGCTTCCCAGCTGTTATCACAAATCACAGAATCACAGAATGGTCAGGGTTGGAAGAGACCTCTGGGATGAATGACACTAAGGCACCAGACTAGATGGGAAAAATTAATTTATCAGGAGTCCAGCTTACAATTTTGAGTCTTTAAGGAAAAAAAAAGTGAAAGCAGAGCTTTGTATGTGTTAATATGCTCTAACCTTAAAAATGCTTGTTAAATGTGGTAAACCTAACGCATGTTCCTGTCAAATTACATTTCTAGCCGTGGAGGGTATTTGAGTAGATTATAGCTTAATGTTTTTTTCAAGGTATGTTTATTTAATCTGCATCACAATATAACTGCAAGGCCAGCTGTCTACATATATTTTGTTGTATTTATATTCTATGCCCAGTTGTAGGTAACATGTAAGTGAAATTCTGTCATTTATTAAGCAGGTAAATCTAATCCTAATTTTCAAGTGTCCATTAGAATGTGAAAAGAGTCCTGACATTGATCTTCCAGACTCACGCTTTTGAGATCTAAATGCATATGTAATATCTAGCAAAGAAATTTTACTTGCTGGGCTGGAGTTTCAGGTCACGCTGAATTTATGCTTCTGCAATCTTTTCTGAGGGAAAGAGCCTTTGCTCATATCTTTGAAGGGATGTGAGATAATGGACTTTTACAGTGAGACATTTGTACTTCCAGAAAAGCTTTTACTGGCCAAGAGCAATGCCCAGGCACTCCTGTTGCTTGGATAAAAAGAACTGGTGAAGAGTCATTCCACATTTAGTGAAAATGAAAAAACAATGTTTTGATAACTTTAGGGACTTACTTCCTTCCTAAAAATGACCATTTGAGCATGCTGAGGAAGGTAGACCATTATGTTGCTACTTTGCAATAAATCTCAGAGAAATATATTAGCAGGCAGGCAGTGTAGTGGTGGATGTGGGCTAAATTATATGGCTGTGATTACAGATATGGAGGAGAAATCCATGATGTGAATTGAATTCCACATGTATCTGTGTGTGCGAGTTAAACCTTTACCAAGTAATAGCAAAAGGAATAGTGTATGCTGTAAAGTTGGAGTTGAAAAATAGTCCTCCTTTTTAGTTAATGAATACAGAGGAATCTTTGTAATATATAGAAAATCAGGACTCCCTAATGTGTTGATTATCCTCCCATTAAACATTATCCTGGACATAGAAATGGAATATAAGTTAGCTTTATAGGGGAAATATTGACTAGACGGGCTGCTAACATAGAGATTAATTTTATTATTTAGGAAGGCAGAATATTAGGATACATGAGTGTTTCTTTTTTTAACCAAGATGCTATGCTGTCAGTGGTGAAATATTACTGCAGGAGACTTTTCTTTTTATACACAGTGGTAAGAAGTATGGCTTCCTTTCTCGGCACTTCAGCCACAGATGCTATCAGCTAGACCATCTGTGGTGACAGATTTGTGTTATATCACTTAGAAACTAAGCGAAGCTGGTAAAGCCTCCTACTACAGGATATAAGTAGCTTCTGCTAAGGCTGGGATGTATTACGATTCTGCCTTTCTTCGGGGGGCAGAGGAGTGGGAGGATTGTGTGGATAGAGGCTCACAATAGCTTTCAATCATGTCTTCGTCGAATCTTGAAATGCTGGCATGGGTCTTCTGGGGCAGTGTCCACACAAAGCTCCTTCCTTTGCATCCCCACAGTGGATAGATCTGGGCTCTTCGTGCTCACTGTGAGCCACTAGCAAACCTAACCAGTCTGCGGAGGCCAAGCAGGACACGAAATCAAACCTCAGAGGAAGTCTGTGTAGGCGGTATGTACCAGGCTGTCATGTGGCCCATAGCTCCTCTAGAGGAATGACTCTACAGAAAGGACAATGTCTCCTCATTGTCTTGAAGATATTTTGGGTCATGGTGGGCTTCATCCTGCCCAGTTGTAATTTTTTCATTCCAAATCTTCAAAATGTTTTTAATTGGTGTTCTGGGATTTCCCAGAGGGTGACAACCTTTCATGAACATCGTTGTTAGCAAGTGACCGTGGTGACCATGAACACAATTTGAGCACTGCGAGGACTGAAACCGTTACACCACACAGGGAAAACTGGCCATGCCAGGGACAGTTTTTCAGCCATGAGTATGCAAGAAAGGGATGTTGATGGCCTGTAGTGTCACATAGCACTTCTGTGCAGTGAGATGTGGTACAAATAGGCATTTTAGCAAAAACATCGCAGAAAGCTTTGCTGAGCCAAGAATGGAAACCTTTAGTCTTCACGTCTGTGACTGTCCAGTTGAAGGTATTTGGAGATGTATTAGACTGGAAAGGTATTTTTTTCATGTCTCCATAAACACAAAAGAAATGTGGTTTTAGACTAAGAAACAATTTTTGCTGCTGAGAACATTGCAATGTCCTCGTTCTATGTTCAGAATCAGTGGGGCATAGTCAGATACCAAATGAACACAATAGGATTTAGCAGTATGAAAGCTCTCCAAATTTATTGTGCTGAGAATTACAGGTTCCTCAGCCCATAGTGCTATCAACTCATTCCTCATCTCAAATTCTAACAAGTAATAACAGAGCTAAAGGAGTTGAGCACCTTTATGGGAGTTAGCATTTCATGATCCCAAGCTCTCCACCTACAAAACAGAAGAGATCATCCGTTTGGTTATGTAGAGAAGTAGCCATGACTTCTTTCAGTAATAGAACCCATAAACCATCCAAAAATAAAACTATGGCATTTTACAAAATCTAAGCGATAACAAACACCTACTTGTCAGTATAAATTTGCAAAATTGTCTTTCCGTTCTTTTAAAATAAAATCCTACTGATAACTTATACTTTAAATCCAGCGAAGACACTTTCCAACAGATGATCTCAGGAAATTGTTTTTTATCTTTGTCTTTGGAAATTTAGGCTTGCTACATCTCACCCACAATAATTTTGCAGAGGGAACTCATAGCGGTGGTTTTCTGGGTACTGTTCCTGCACACAGGGGAGCCAGCTAAAATTTTCCAGTTGGTAAGATAAATACTGGAAGAGTCATAAAATGAACAGCTCTTTTTTGTGAAGTCAAGTATTTCCTGAAGGATAAATTGGTAGTCAGTTAAGTCCCTAGTTGGAAGGCATAGCTTACATGCAGTAGCTTATTGGCATCTCACGTGTTACTACTCCTTTTCTTCTTTTGTCGCATTTTTATTCTTTACTTTATCCTTCCTCCTTTCTTTCATCCCTCTGAGCATTTGGACCCCAGCTTTACAAAGACTTAAAGTAATTCACCCTGAACAGCTGCATTGATTGCAGCGGTTACCTCATGTTTGGCATCTGCGGTTGCCATACTGCCTCTGAGCAAAATCTCCACCCAAGTTTTCTTCCTTCTTCAAAACGTCCCAAGACACCACTGCAGGGTAGAGGACATAAGAGGTTGCTGAGCCTGTCTTTTAGGCATGGTGACACAGTGGGCACACAAAGCACGGGTCATGCTCTGGTTTCCCGGCTGGCTTGTCAGCTAGAGCCCTGCGGAGCTGGCCCAGGCGTGCTCCATCAGGAAGGTAGGCAGGCAGCGGGTTTGCTATTGAGCATGGCCCAACACTCCACCTGAGGAGAAGGGTCTGTGTGTGAAGTCATGCAGGCATCGCGCTGCTCCTCCATGAGGCTTTATCCGTGCACCACAAACCCTACCTCAAGCACTCCTGCGTTACTGTTTTGGGGAACACAGTCATCACTGTGCTGAGCAGGAAACAACCTTGCCCTTGACCCGACACCCTGAAAACCATCTCTGAATAACACTGGAAGAAGACAGACCTGGAAGGCTCAGATCCTGTCAGCAATCTCTAGTCTATTTTAGGCACCTGCTTCTTGCCAAAATCTGTCGGGACTTGGTGCTGAAATACTTTGGAGGATTTAAATAAAACTACTTAGTATAATAAAAAGATAAGATCAGCCAGCGTGCCATTGAGAAACATTTGAAATTAATTCTTTTCCCTTTTTGATTTCCAGAAAATATTATTTTTTGCTTTTAAAAATGTGAACTGGCTATCATCCATTTTAAAGCAAAATGAAACTGGCAACAAAGACTCCTGCATCTAATTATTTTTTTTACATATCAAAAGTATTGCCTACAATGGATGTGTATTACTAAAAAAGAGAAGAAACTGTGATTGGTTTTACTTGAGGATCAGTGGTGTCCGTTTAACAAGGCTTTTTTCTTTATCAGGCATTTGTCAGCAGGGTTTGTCATATGTATACACACGGTAGGATTAAGCTAAGCTGGGACACAGCAGATTTATTCATTTAACAGGTTTTCTGGTTTATTGGGTTTTGGGGTTTTTTTTTTTGCAGTCTTCAATATAATTAACTTGTTGCTTGTTAGCTCTCTGCCCTGCTGCCCCTGACGTGAGGTGAGGGAGCTTTGTGGTGTCTTTGCAATACCTCCCAGCTCCAGAAACACAACCACTTGGCAAAGTCAAGTCAGACTTCCTGGTCCACGCTTCTGGGGAGTCTTTCTACAAAGACTTTGAGTTCCTGAGCACTTTCTTGATCTGTCATCCAAAATCGTGCCTTAGCAGATGTTCCTCGGTGTCTGTGCTTGGCTGGTTCTCTGGCCAGTAGAGGTGGGCAGCAAGGTGGGGTGCAGTCCATGGGGGGTTGCAGGAGGTCTGGCTGAGTTTGTGTCCAAAACTGAACACTGTTCTGTACTGAACACTCAACTTCCAGCATGCACACAGAGATATTTTCTCCCCGGTAACTCTTCACAGAGATAAAGCGATCAATACCAGAACCCTGATCCACGTATCTAGCGTGCTACTGACTGGACAACATACAGCCTTGGTAATACGTTGCTATAGGGGGTGTTATAAATAATTAGAGAAACGAGGACTCGAACTCCAGGCTCTTGTCAATTGGAAGACACCTCTGGGCATCATCTAGTCTAAACTCCTGCTCACAGCAGAGCATGCAGACCAGGCTTCTCAGGAGGTTCTCCAGTCAAGGTCTGAATAACCTGTCCTGCATGAGGTCATAAAGAGGTCCGTGGGTGAAACTAAAATTAAATGCAGACAAGAGTTACTGCAATAGAAAAGGTCCTGCAAAAAGGAGATCCTCACTATGCTGTATGTAAAAGGAGAGACAAAAGAAACGCAAAATCTTTGGCACAAGTTCTGCTCTCTGTTATGTCCTTGTCATGTCCTTGAAGCCAGAAAGTCCACCCATTGGATAACTTGGGTCAGAACCCGGTTCTGCAGCAGAGACGTGAAGATTCTTCTGTAAAGAAGAATATTTTATGAACAACATGTTTAAGTTATGTCAGCTATCAGCCATTCATGAACTTTTATTGACAGTTAAATAGAACCTGAATGGTTTGGGTTTTTGGCTGTTGTTCAGGGGTATTTTTGCTTTCAGGTCTATCTTAACCTGAAAGCATGTAATTTGTTTCATTTGTGGTGCTGCATAGGAAATGAACCTGGGTCTCTAGTGCTCAAAGGCAAATGCAGTAATCATCTGCATGACTTGATTCCTTATTCCGGTAATATGAAAATTGTCAATTATGGATGAATTATGGGCGCTACTGATACCTGTAATTTGGTTCTGCAGTTTTGTAAACATATGCAGCTGCATTTAATTGTATTTTACTAGTCATGTAATTCATTAAGGTGCACCTGCAGTCACCTAAGATACAGATATTAATGAACTGAAAAGCTGTATTTCATTGTCTACTATTTACATTGGCATTTCTTACAACTGTTTGTTTTTAATCACATTTCTGTATATCTGAGATGCTGATATTAAAAAAAATTAAATGATTGTGAAATAAACAGACAACATAGCTAGCTGCTGTATTTTAACTTCCTGAAAGTACTTGCTAAATAATTAATTTACATAATTGCTTTTCCATGCAAAGCCCAAGACTGGAGGAAAGCTGTAGAATTGATTTTTGCAGCAGTTATTGTGGTAAAGATGAATCATTAGATAACTGATTCCAGGGAGGTGAGCTGCTGAAGCCCTTACTCTGTATTTCCATGCTTGAGTGGTGATGGATGTTGTTCAGCTCTGCCTGAATACAGTACCTTCACCTTTCATCTTCCAGTCCAATCTCTCGGAGAAGTTATCTTCAGATTTGGGAACACGCTTTTAAAGTAGACATTGTATTTTGCACAAATATGTGCTTAATATGCACGGATGCACAGCCCATCCCTCCTTTTCTGCTTCCAGATATTCCTAAAGTTTGGATTAAAACAGTAATTGAGTAGTTTTATTAGCCATATAACCAGTCCTCAGTTCAGTGCATTTTGCAGAATGTACTGGTAGAGCACTGAGAATCAGATCATACAGGTCATACCTTGGATTTCTTTTTTTCCCTTCTTTCAGCATGTCTCATGTTGCCTATTTTTATGGGGAAAAAAACTGGTCTTATGGCAGAAGCCTGTGGCTTCAGCAGGTCTGGGGTAAACTCTGGCTCTGTGGGGAATTGTCATAACTTTGCTGCATGGGATAAAGATGGAAAAGAAGGCGACACAGAGCACTTCAGTTACTGTCTGCGTCCCTGGGAACATTGCTCCGTGGCTGCTGCCTGTATGGGAGCGCACGGAGAAGAGTGATGAGCCCATTATCTGCAAGCTGCTTAGAGGAAACTCAAACCTTTCCATCAGCTCAGGAGACATACTCTGATCTCCTCTCAGTGTTGGTCTCTGCCTGTTCCTGCTCTCTGTGTTACCTACTTCTTGTCTCTGACAAAGTACGACAGTCAGGTACCTTATTCCTGTCGTTACTTTCTCCTTGAACAGAGTTTCAGTTTTCCTTTTTCCCTCTAGACTACCTCAAAGGTTTGTCCCTGGTCAATCACACTGTTACACGTATGAAAGAAGCCACACCACTAGAGTTAAATAGTGTAGTAGCTAATCAGAATGAAATTATTGAGTCTGAGAAAGATGTAGAGTTGCTTACCATTGGTTACAAATGTTGTAGTTTCCATCCCTAAATTAAAGGTATTGTACTTCTTGAGAAAAAGCCTCTTTTCCTTGAAGAACCTCTTGGTTAGTTGAGGATATTTCCTGGAAACAACATTAAGTTTTTGTATATTTTCAGTTAAATATTTTTTGTCAGGAAAGTTTTCCCAGCTCTAGCTATTAGAACACATTTTCTGCTCTGCATAAAGTTGTTCCTGCGCCCTGTATTGTAGATCCTGGGACAAAAATAGAGTGAATCCTTTCCATCTTGACATTTTCAAGGATGTGTAAAATTTTTGTTGCAGGCTGGGGGGGAAGGGGTGTTAATTCAGTATTTCAGAAGTTCTTGTGATCTGAGTGAGTATGCTAAGAAATGTCTTCTGGCCTTATCCTGAGATTCTGTGATAGATACTTTTGCAGTTGCGATATTTGTCACACAATGGACTAATCCCATCTCTCAGATGATGTACTTTGTGGCTTGGCACCATTTAACTACACAGTGATGGTTATTGTAAAAGCAAGCTAAATATTCTTCAGTATATCTAGGATATTAAGCACTACCAGGCATCACACCTCCATTTCTGGAGGTGCTTTACAGCTAGGAAAATGTCAGGCAAGAAGATGAATTGGAATCTGAATAGCAAGACTGGCATAAAAGGACACAGGCTTCTCAGATGGAAGAGGCAGATTTCAGGACAGATGCCTTAATTAGAAGGAATTAAGGACTAATGTTGTAAATAACTTCCAAAAAACACAGGAGTTGCTGGTTATGTCTGTCCTGACATCTGTGCAAGTGTTGGAGTGTCCAACATTAGGAACATTTGCACAGGAACAATCAAAGTACTCATGTTCTTCTTATGCTAGAGTGTAAAAACAGATGAAAAAGTTAATTGCATATTTCTTCTGTTTCTTTGTTATGCTCATTAAGAACATTGCAGACAACTGAAGAAGAAAGTAAAGAAAAAAGTAAAAGGAACTGCCATTGTTGGGGAGAGGACTGGGAGATAAGGAAAGGTGGATGGGAATTTATTGTACTTCAGATTAGGGATGGTATTATTCACTAGGGGAATACTGTTCGGACATCTGAGTTAATATGGCAACTTGGCTGTTTTATGATTCTATTCTACTGACAGTATTGAAATGAGGTATTAAAGAACAACTGAAATGCAGAAAAATGTTAACAGTAGGCTACATTTTCAAATCACTTTATTCAAGCTGTTCTTTCCAAGGAAGTATAGAACACATGAAGCATAGTTCCATTAAATTAATGTATCGGTTGGCTCATTTTAAAGCCCTCTTTCTGCGTAATACCAGAATTTGTAAGGATAATGAAGTGCCCAAATCCCACAAGTTGGTTTGTCTACCAGGCACTTTAGCCAGTTCCAGTTAGGGTCATTTTCTTCCTTACATTCAGATGAAGTCTCTTGCAAAGCTTGGCTTTCACTGGCCTTTGGAGAAGTTCTTTGCATTACTGACATCTTATCCACTTCACTGTGTGAGGGAACAAGATTTAGCTGTTATCTCTGCCTATACACATCATTTGAAATTGTCTTTAAATGAGATGCTCTGCCAAGCCACATAGGTACCTAGATTAGAGGTAAAATATCTCAGTCATTAAATGGTTCCTTGTCTTGCTGCAAGTCATACAGTGTTGGGGAATGGCTCAATTAGTTTTGAGTTTGCAAACCTATTGATTTTCCGCTCCTTTCCCCTCTGTCAAGCAATAGACACTAGTTATGACAGCACCTATCTCTGTTTCTATATGAAAGTTCCATGCGCAGCAACAAACTTCAGAAATTAATGGCTTTATGACAAACTCACAAACTTGCATGATTGCATTTACTTTGATCATTGATTTGTATACAGTGTGAAGTGTTAGAAGAGAGGAGAGGTGTATCCAACTCTCAGTTGACCAGTAAGTGCCATACCTAATTGATTCTTTTGTGCCAAGTGGAAATTGATTTTTCTTGGCTCAGAAAAGGTACCTATTTCTGGAGTTTGCTACCATTTAAAACACTTCTGCTTATCCTCATGTTTGCCATTGCCACAGAGCATTGTCATTTGCTTTTTGCTGTTGGTTTCTAAGCACGCTGAAATAATAAACTTTAGTTTATAACCTTAATGCTTGTTTGTATAATTATTTCTTGCTACACTGAACATTTATATCTCAGGTCTTTTATTGCTGAACTCCACTCAGACACTTCAGTGATGTAGGCTTCTCCAGACTACAGAATTGTTCAATACACAATATGGGTAATTCAGTGTTTGGTTTCCTGCAATACATATCAAGGAAAGTTATCCTAAACTGGGTTTGTCTTAAATAAGGACAGAACTATGATTATTTCTGGCATCAATAGAAGGCCAAAGGGTACAAAAGAAGAATAATTTTCTCTTTTTTTTTTTAACAATATTGGCAATTTCTGGATGCTGCAAGGCACACTTTTTGCTAACTTTGCTAGCTTCCTGCTATCCGTTCACACTTTCTGCAAGGCTCTCAAAGCAGAACTCACAGTATGAGGCACACAATGGCTGTGTATTAAACACAGCTTTAATTTGAAAATAAGCGTGGGATAGTTTGTTGTTTAATTGGTTTGTGGCTTCATCTGTCTAGGGAAGGTAGGAAGAGAGTATATAAACCATCCTCCACTCTGCAGCTTGCTTAAACCTCCGCTCCAGTGAGTAGACCAGGAGACGGTGGGTAGCTCCAAGGGCTGGGTAACACCTTGGCTCAGCCCTCCCACTCACTGGGTCAAAATAGCTGAGGCAGCACCTGTGTGTGGGGAGGTAATAATTTAGTCCTGTTATAGGCCAGCGGTAAATCACTACCCTTTCCCTCCCACGGGGAGTAGGTGATTGTGATTCAGAGATGCGTCTCTGAGTCAGGTGGCCTCCCGGGGCTCATCGTGGGATGTTCGCTCTTGGTTTAGCGTGCAGCAATGCAGAGGAGTCAATGCTCGCCAAAACATTGCTGGAGGGGGCTAATTGCATGCAGTTTGAGAAGAAGGTATAAGGAACTGCTTTACCTTTTCGTTCTTTCTAACCAGGGTCCAATCAGCCCTTCAGTGACAAAGA
>NW_009648041.1:2781626-2813015 GCF_000708025.1 Charadrius vociferus | reverse complement strand
TTGTGAGGCTATGTAGGGAGAAAATTAGAAGGGACAAAGCCCAACTAGAACTTAATCTGGCTTCTGATCTTCAGGACAATAAAAAATGTTTCTATAAACACATTAGCAATGAAAGGAGGACTAAGGATAATCTCCATCCTTTATTAGATGGGGACAGAAACCTAGTGACCAAGGATGAAGAAAAGGCTGAGGTACTTAATGCCTTCTTTGCCTCGGTCTTTAGTAGTAGGACTGGTTGTTCCCCGAGTACCCAGGCCCCTGAGCTAGGAGAGAGGGGTGGGGAGCAGAATGAAGCCCCCGTAATCCAAGAGGAAATGGTGAGTGACCTGCTACAGCACTTAGACACACACGAGTCTATGGGGCTGGAAGGGGTCCACCCAGGCATCCTGAGGGAGCTGGTGGACGTGCTCAGTGAGCCACTTTCTACCATTTATCAGCAGTCCTGTCTAACCGGGGAGGTCCCAGTTGACTGGAGGTTAGCAAATGTGACGCTCATCCACAAGAAGGGCTGGAAGGAGGATCTGGGGAACTCCAGGCCTGTCAGTCTGACCTCAGTGCTGGGAAAGGTTATGGAACAGATCATCTCAAGTGTCATCATGTGGCACATATAGGACAACCAGGTGATCAGGCCCAGTCAACATGGGTTTATGAAAGGCAGGACCTGCTTGACAAACCTGATCTCCTTCTATGATAAGATGACTCACTCTGTGGATGTTGTTTACCTGGACTTTAGTAAAGCCTTTGACACCATTTCCCACAGCATTCTCCTGGAGAAACTGGCTGCTCATGGCTTGGATAGGTATACTCTTCACTGGGTAAAAAACTGGCTGTATGGCTGTGCCCAGAGAGTGGTGGTGAATGGAGTTAAATCCCATTGGTGGCCGGTCACAAGTGGTGTTCGCCAGGGCTCAGTACTGGGGCCAGTTCTCTTTAGTATCTTTATCAATGACCTGGATGAGGGGATCGAATGCACCCTCAGTAAACTTGTGGATGACACCAAGTTGGGCAGGAGTGTTGATCTGCTTGAGCATAGGATGACTCTACAGAGGGATCTGCACAGGCTGGATCGATGGACTGAGGCCAATGGCACGAGGTTCAACAAGGCCAAGTGCCGGGTCCTGCACTTGGGTCACAACAACCCCATGCAGCGCTACAGGCTTGGGGTGGAGTGGCTGGAAAGCTGCCCGGCAGAAAAGGACCTGGGTTGTTGACTGACAACCAGATGAATATGAGCTAGGACTGTGCCCAGGTGGCCAAAAAGGCCAATGGCATCCTGGCTTGTATCAGGAATAGTGCAGCCAGCAGGACTAAGGAAGTGATTGTCCCACTGTATTCGGCACTGGTGAGGCCCCACCTCGAGTACTGTGTTCAGTTTTGTGCCCCTCACTACAAGAAAGACATTGAGGTGTTGGAGCATGTCTAGAGACGGGCAACAAAGCTGGTGAGGGGTCTGCAGCACAAGTCTTATGAGGAGCAGCTGAGGGAACTGGGGTTGTTCAGGCTGGAGAAGAGGAGGCTGAGGGGAGACCTTATCGCTCTCTACAACTGCCTGAAAGGAGGTTGTAGCAAGGTGGGAGTCGACCTCTTCTCCCAAGTAACAAGTGATAGGACAAAAGGAAATAGCGTCAAGTTGCACCAGAAGAGGTTTAGATTGGATGTTAAGAAGAATATCTTCACAGAAAATGTTATCAAAGATTGGCACAGGCTGCCCAGGGAAGTGGTGGAATCGCCATCCCTGGAGGTATTTAAAAGACAGGTAGACATGGTGCTGAGGGACATAGTTTAGTGGTGGTTTTGGCAGTGTTAGGTTGATGGTTGGACTTGATGATCTTAAAGGTCCCTTTAAAGTAAAGGCTGCGCACCTGCAGAGATGTCATAAGTGTCTTCTCACACCTGCATTTCAAAAGGCAGCACTAATCATGATAAAGGAGGAATCTGAAATAGTTGAGGCAGTAAGAACTTTCTGGCAAATGACTTTCCAAAGGAAAATATCTTTCTTCCCAAATCTGAAAATGCCCATCTTGAAAAATGTCAGCTTAATGCAAATTAATGTAGAAAAGCAAATTGGAAGTTTTCTCTGGTGTATCCCTGCAGGCTCTCCTGAAGGACCATAATATTGCTGTCACTGCCTGTCTGCTGGAGGGAAGGGAACATGCAAGAATTTTCCTCAGGGCAGCAATTTCAGCCATGGTTGGATAGAGTTTTTATTTTTTTCTGGAAATTCTTACTGGGGAGCACAGGGAATTATGTTTCTTTATAGATTAGGGGTTTTGTAGTTATCTTTTTTTTTTTTTTTCCTCAGTAGTAGTGAAAGGAATCTTTGCTTTCTGGCCAGCTAAGTACCCTGGCCAAAACAGAAAAGTCTGGTCAACAGCTTTGTTCTGAGTGTGTCATGGATTATTCTGTTACCCCGAGGTCTCCAAATTCTTTTTCCTAATATAGGAGCAAACGTTCAAACGTGAGCAGAAATGCCATGGTTGTAGTACTGCTGCAGGAGCACACTGTGGGTGAAGAACTGTGTTTCCTTTGCACGTGTCTTTCTGGTTAGGGTTGTTTCTTGAGACAATCTATCTCCGAGATTCTTAAAAAGGATAATGACATACTCTTGTTTCTGACCACTTCTGCTCCAAGACTGGCACACATGCAGGAATAAGAGAACACATTTACAATCCACCCAAATATGCAAGAAATTTCTTGTTTCTCCTCTACTGGGCCCAGTTATTCACTAAATCTTGCTAGGCAGTCAGTGCTTGTCTTGCTCAAAGGGAACAACAATGCTATTACTTGTGAATATATTACTAGTGAACACTTTATAAGCTAAAATGAAAGTGTACTCAAAAACCTTCCTTAGGCAGGAGTGAAAGCAAATGAAAGAACAGGAGAGATTCATGATTTTGATATGTCTTAACAGTAAGTGACTCAGACTCGTACAAGGTACCTTTTATTCCAGTCTTTTGTGCACTCGTGTCATGACGGATACTCATGTCTTGTTCTCTCTGTAAAGTGGCTGTGGTACTTCTGAAAAGGCTGTCATCAGTGCCAGAGAGACAAATGCTGCATGAAGAGTGGCAGTAGAAGTTTTCCTGCTCCACAAGTGTCCTTGCCTTGATTTTTTAGGAGTCATCTAGTAGAATAAAAGTAGTACTTCCGCTGCTATGGCCATTCAAACAAAATTGGCTATAAATATCTCTGCCAGCTCCAAGTATAGTGTAGTTTTTCACTGAAGGTGTTTGTTCGACCAGGATCTCCTGACCATCCCCAAGCATTTTTAAGTAACATCTCTGCAGAAGAAGGGCTGTTCTCCAGAGAAACGCTTCACTGCAGAGCCGAAAACGTGGCATCTTTTAAAGACTTAGAGAGAATTATGGTCACCTTCATCTCCTAGTGTCTCAAAAAAGGGTGGCTTGCGTCTCTGAAATGATCTGATCGTTGATGCAGTGACTGCACTGTTGCCTGTCACTGGTGTCAGTGTGAGGAGCCAGTGGTGGTCCCACAGCTGTGTTGTTGCAGGACTGTTGTTTTCCCAAATGAGTGCGCAGGGAATCCATGCAACCCCCTTGCAGAAGATTTGTCAGATGTGTCCAACTTCCCTTACCCAAGGAAATTATTTTTGCCCTCTTATTCTGTTACCCGCAAAAGAATCCTGTAGTTCTAATCTTAAAATTCAGGTTGAACATTAGAATAAAATTTCATGGTAATATAATTGTTTCATATGAGATCATTCCACTTCATAAAAGGTGGCTTCTGATGGACTGGAAATAATGTTATAAAACAGAAAGCCCCCAGAAACACTAATGCATTACCATCTCTAGAACTGTGTTATCTAAAAAATACTTGAAATGCCTTTCTGCTGTGCACTGTGTCCAGAATCAAAATGAGGAAAGACAAATTTTTAAGATAAATTGGTTTGTGAAAAATTTATGTGCACTTTACTAGTGCAGGCAGGATGTAATCTGTTTTGTATTGAATCTGCTTGAAAAAAACCCACAATGATAATGAGATTTTTTAAAGGCACTTTTAAATTCATGCTGGCAAAAGACAAATAGTCATGACTTTTAATTTCTATAAACTTAACAGCTGGGGACAAAATAAAGCGTTATTAACTTAAGGGGTGTAAGGAAGTTGCTTTTGTTTCAAGGACGAAATAAGTTATTCTGTTCTCAGTGTTATTCATCTAAACTCTCTGTCTGATCTTTCAGCTGGTACAGCCAGGACTGTGAGAGGTTTTATTTACGGTGCTTTTACTGTTAGTAGTGAGAGAAGAGGGGCCACAAACATCTCTGGTGATGTCTGTGTTCCCCACACTTGGTAATGCCTATAAAAACATTGGTTATGAAGGAACAGGGGAAAGTTGCTCTGCTACTAAATGTATATTCTTCGTATCCAAAACATGAAATGTATTACCAAATAGTGAGGAGCTTCTTGACCTCATTTTATTGTTTGGGAAAATATTTTTTGTCTCTTCTATCATGGCAGACATCAATGATAAAGACATTTCTCCTTGTCAAACTGTGTTCTTACACTAATTTTTAATTGCATTAAGTGCAATTTCCTGTTATCAGAAGATAAAGAAGTTCTTTTTCTTTATCACTATATGTCTGATATTACAACTAAGAAGTAATCTGATCTTTTTTTTTTTTTTCATTTTGATTATCATTAATGGTAATTCAAAGGCCAACCACAGTTTCTTGGTATTCTTATTTGCCTGCTGTTTGTTTTGCTTGTTGAATTCCATTCCATTTATATTAGTGATTTATTTTTACTGTGAATATATTTGTTTGCCACCTGCAGACTCCTCCTGTATTTTCCCAGGCTTCACCATAGAAGTTGTAGAGTATATTGTGTTAGGAGTAAACCACAAGTTCATGTTTACATACCGAGGGGTTTCCCTTGAGTCCCAAGTCTTTACTAACTGATTTGTCATAGAGGTGAAGGGCACAACCTCTGTGTTTAGGAAATCAATAGCAGTTGCCATTTCCATTAAGGAGCCTTGGCTGAGGTTGTTCTATCTTGCATATTGCGCTGCTGTCAGTACATGCTTGTGGCCTGAAGCTAAAAATGGGGACAGACCAAAAAAGGGTAGAGGGTTTTTTTTTTCTCAAGTGTATCCTCTCCATAGAGTTGGGAAGGACTGATCTGAAGATGGCTTGAGCAAAGAGGGAATACATAAAAACTAGTGTAAGTAAGTAAATGTTATAAAAGGGTGAACTTCCACATGCTCAGCTAAACCAAAACAGTGGAGCAAAGTACAGTTTGACCTAGTGTAGAAAAATGAGCAGAAGTGCCAAAAAAAAAAAAAAAAAAAAAAGAAAAAAAGAAAGATCCCGCTGCAGGGAAGATTTCTCAGTACCTTATAGGGGTAGTAGACTAATACCTCTGTTCAATAGTTGTTGAGTAGCATCTGATGGTTTTCCTAGTCATCTTGAAGAATGACCAGTGTTTGAAATAACTGTAGGTGGAGTAGCAGCAGAGAGCCACAAGCCAGTTAGGAGCAAATGTATTGCTGCCATTGTTTAGCTGCCAAATTATCACTTCTCCCAAGGGCTGACTTGGGCTACAGCCCTTTATTGGTACCTGTGCTGCTGTCCTTTTTCACTGCTTCGGATCATCAAAACACGTTTTGTTGCTGCTTACCTTTGAAGTGCAGGAACGCACAGGAGTGCACTAGCGTGATGATGTCATTACAGAATGAACTTACATCAGTGTAAATTCTGGGGAGAAAGCGGACCGAAGCCAACCACAAATACTCCTGAAGTCAGCATGTGGAATTACAAAACATGTCTTTCATGATTTCGTATTGGCACATCGCAGTTGGCACTAACCATTTCCTCTAGGCAGGAGTGTCATTTAAAAGAGATTAAACTGCACATGATAAGGCTAAACTCCCCGTCTCCTCCCAGGGTGCTACTCAAAACTTACCTGCTTAATACTAGTGTTGTTACAGTGAGAGAAGAGGGTACTATCAACTTGATTAGACCCTGACATCTCCATGGTAGGACTAGAGAGGCGCTCACTGAGTAGGGGCACCATCAGCAGTGCTTCTCAGGGCTGTGCCAGAGCACGGAGGCTGCAGGAGCCCAGTCCATTCATGTTTGTCTAGAGCATCCAACACCCAGTCAATGACGGGAAAAGATTTGTCTCCCAGGGTGGTGATAAATTCACAGCAACCACAGTGGCGTGGAAGTGGACTCATGGAAAATTTGCTAGCCCTGCTTGTGTTTTATCGTATTTCTGCCTGCAGAAGAACCACTGTGCTATTCCTCGGTCTTATACACTTTCCAGTGGATTTCAAACACTTCGCTTTTAAATACTGACCACCGGCAGAATGACACCACTGCTGAATGCTGTACTCACAGTTAGGATATTCTTAGGGACGATGCATTTCTCTCAAAATTATTAAAGGGGCATCTGATTGCAGTGTTTCAGTTAAGGCTTATTAAACACTCCCCATTTTATCCTCCATTTTCAGGGAGTTATAATTTTGCTATAAAAATTCACTCAACCTTGAAACTTGGCATCCATGATTTCATTCCAGAAGATATTTTTAAAGATACAAAAGCAGAAATATCCTTATTCTGGCAATGGCTTAAATGGATATTAACTTTCAATCCTGCTGCACAGCACATTGGAAAGTTGAAAAAAACTGCTAAAAATTACCGCTAAAGGAAAAAAAAAAAAAAGAGCCTTTAGAGCAACATAGCTTGGATTGTCCACTGAAATCTTGATGTCTTGAATGTGGTCTTGTACATTTTGAGGGCTGTCCTGGTTCAGAGAGCTGCTGAGGTGCAGATACCTCTGCACTGTACATCTTGCAGGGGCTGCAGCCACATGTGACTTCTTAAAAGGGCCCATTGCCCCGTGAAGGGAGGGCCTTGTAGGTAGGGAGGATGCCCAAGCACAGGCAGTCCTGAAAGCAGTGTGAAACAACAATTTTAGCAAGTGAGCTTCAGCTTCGAGGGGTGGGAAGTGCTGTACTCCCTGAATGCCTGGGAGTTTTAGAGGACTGACAGCAAGCACTGTTGCACTGAGTGCTCTGGAGAATTACTAGAAAAAAACTTTCTAATTGTCAAGTCTTGGAACAAATTGCTTTGGGTCACTGTAGGGTCTCCATCATCAGACCTCAAACCGGACAGGCGAAACTAGGCATGTGTCAGTAACATCTCAGGTACAGTAAATTCTGCCTTAGGCCAGAGGGAGAGATGGGCTCTGTCATATGGCCTCCAGGCCATTTTTTCCCTCATTTTTCATCATAAAATTTGCTATATACTTTGTCATTGGTGCTGCTTATTCCTCACCCCGTTTCACCCGGCGAGCACTTTACAGTCGTCTTAAGCGAGTCCTTATTTCTTAATGCAGAGCAAAGTTTTTTGTTCTCAGCAGAGGTCTCCATTTTCCTGTCCTTTTTACCTAACACATCTGAGCCTGGTGTCTTCTTGATTTCATTGGCATTTAAACTGCTTGACATCTTTAGCCCTCAAGGATGCTCTGAGCTGTAAAGGCTCCTTGCTGAAACTGCTGTTCTGGAGTTATAGGTGATGCACGATTGGTTGGCTGCTTCCTGCACTAAAGAAATCAAGCAGCGTGTAGCTTCTCCCATTAAAAATTAACGCTCTGCAGTAGGTAGTAAAGACCTTAAATGTTTTGTTGTTAAGGCGCAAATAATGGAAAAACACCACCTTTTTGTTAAAGAATGAAGGATGCTTCAAGTTAGGAGCTTTTTCTTGTTACGCGGCTAGCGCTGCCTGGAATCTGATGGGTGGAGGACAGTGGCCGGGAATGCCTGATCATGTCTGTGGGTTGCTCAGATGTTATTCCACCATTTATAAACACACGGCTTCTACCTGAGATGGCCAATATGTGTATGCAATATGTTAAGAGATGGGGAAGTGCCTATGTGATTTGATAGTACTTTGGGTATCCTTTCATATACTTCGTGCGTGTGTAAAGCTTCACACGGATGCAGATGGCTAATTTGAAATCTCCCACAGGCCTCCTTTCAAATTCTTCGCTAATGCAAATAACAATAATTCATGTGGGGAAGAGTGAAAGGATCATTTGAAATGGAGCACTGATTCCAAAACTTCCCAGACATCCATTAAGGTTAAGGGGCTAAGCTTGTGGTGGGGGGAACTGTGGATTTGGTAATCGTTTGGGGTTATGTGAAGATGAATTGTGGGATGTCAATGTTCACATCTATTTTACACACTCAGTCTGCAAGGGGAGATTTGCCTGGTGCATGGGGCTCTTGTTGCCCTGTTGTAGCTGTCTCAAGCTGTTCTTCACTCTGCAAAACAGCGATGACTTGAAGCCTGAGAAATGTGCATAGAGTGGGATGCAGTGATTAGAGCAGACCTGTGGAAAGCAGGCACGTTTCGTCTGTCTGCCTGAAATGGCATAACGTTTTTGGCATGGACCACAGCGAAAGAAATGAGAGGGGGCATTCTGTCCAGCCAACTGTCGCTACTCACGTCCACCTCCCCTCCACCTATCTGGTACATCGGCCCTTTTTCAGTTGCGCCATCTAAATGCTAAATAGTAGAGCTTCCGCATGTTTGTAACTATGCAGCACTCCTCTGTTACACTCCATGCTGCTATCAGATGAGAAAGAAAAATAGTTACTGAGTAATTGAAGATTTAGGAGAACTGTGAAGCACTGCCATGCAAATAAGAGGAAAAAATATAACATTATAAGAATGAAGTGTTTGGAGAAGCTCTCTAGAGTAATATAAAATAAAGTCTGTTTATTTAACAGGGTTGCAGCAGAGGAGTCCTTCGGCTCATCTGGGATGTGACAGGGGCTTTACTGGGTATAAAAGCTGGTGCTCGCTGTCTCTATCTAATTGGGAGTAATTGCAGTAAACTAGTGGTATAATAAAGACTAGTTAGAATAAATGCTACTAATGACAGTAACACGTGTTAACAGCGATATGATGATTGGTGGGTATTGGTGGGTAATTGCTAGTTTTAATTTTAATTTTACAAAAGAAATTATCGGTTGTCAACCACCCACTTGTCCAGGACAATGTGAAGAGAGGTAGCTAAGACAGACACCTGTATTTAGATTCCCCTGGTTGCTTTAGCCGTGTTGCACCGTGCTTCTTTTTAAAGTATGGCCACAGCCTCCAACACACATCCTTTATGGAAAGAAAAGAGCAATGTCACTTTGAGACAGATCCACAGGGTTTAGACCAACTTTCCATTTCCTCAGTTAATTACCAACATAATCTCTAGATAATCTCTTCTCAAGTCTATGAAGATTGGCTGCCTTTGAATTCAGAGGACACTTGGTCTTTTTGGATCCTAGCCATAGATTAAACTTCTTCAGAGTGGAGATAGCTGTACTTTCCCGCTGTTGATTGAAACATGCCGCTGAACGCTTCTGAAGTTGGATAACCCCTCCAGAAACGCAAACAATCGCTGGCCTCCCTGTGTCCTCCCAGCTCAGAGGTGCCAAATCCCATTATGACTCATTTCTGTGCAGACAGTCAATCATAACCTTGTTGTTCCATGTGCGAGCGGATTTTTCAGTTACATTAGGAATGCTTTATCAATAGGAAATCACACATTATGAAAGAGCTATTTCCACCAAACTTGCAAAATTGTGTCTGTAATTGTATTGTTATGCATTCATTGCATAACCCTAAAGAGGGGAATTTTCTAATTATGTTTTCTTAACTATCCTCATCTCCCGCGAAAGAAGAGATCTCCCATCTGCAGGAGACATATCACGATCATTTGCACACCTCTGCTATCTTCAGTCCTAGGCATTTTTGCAGAGACTTCTGCAGAGAGCGTCTGCCTGCAAAAATGCTCCCAAGGTTTGTCTGACATCACCTCTGGGAGCTGTGCAGAAGACCAGAGTACTGTCAGAGGAAAATTTAACATTTTGCTGGGGGAGAGGGGCAGCTTTATTTAAATGAACAAATTTACCCTATCCTGTGTGCTTTCCTTCTGTATCACCCACACCACACCACCTCTCTGATCCCATACAGGTATAGATTATCTAAGAAGCCATTTGCCCACTGCCTGTGTATGGCTGGGAGTGCATATGTGCCAGGAGAGGTTTAGATTGGATATTAAGAAAAATTTCTTACCCAGAAGAGTTGTCAAGTATTGAAACAGGCTGCCCAGGGAAGTGGTGGAATTGCCATCCCTGGAGGTATTTAAAAGATGTCTAGATGTGGCACTTTGGGACATGGTTTAGTGGTGGACTTGGCCATGCTCGGTTAATGGTTGGACTCGATCGTAAAGGTCTTTTCCAACCTAAATGATTCTATGATTCTATGCACTTCTGATCTTAATGGGCTCAGTTAAAAATGCTGGGATCTGACAGCATAAATGCAGTTTGTGTCACTGTTGGAGAGTAAAAATACTAATTTTTTAAAGATATTTAGTAATTTATGAGACAGCAAGAGAATCAAATGCTTAATATATGCTTTCCTGGAGGGCATCATTTTAAATTAAATTTTGCTTTTGAATGGGCCTCACACTTCTGAACTATTTCACATCAAAAACATGTGGATACCTGTATAGTCATATTGATGGGGTTTGTCTCTGGTTTAAGGTCGAGTTTCTAGCAGCAAATCTGTCATTTAATTTGCTGACGTTTGTTTACAGACTAAACCCTACCCATATCTGAATGTAACTCAGTACATGTCTGTGGTTTCAACACAAGATATGACCGATCGTTCAGATATCCATACAGTAATTTCCCATGAGCTCAGAGGAAATCATTTCATCTCCCAGTGGACATCCAGCACCATTTTCTATCGTACTTGAAATTTCTTCGCTTGTGAGTATCGCATTTCTCCCCTGCCCCAGACACACACAGTCATTCCAGTTTCTGGTAACAAGTTTTTGATCAGGTTTTCTTTGTACTCTCAGCTTTTGAAAGCTCACCATTGGGGTAAATTTCTCTTTCATCTTCACATAGCCTTCTCCTCCCCTTTTTCTCTGAAAACATATGAAGTTGCTACGGAAGAAAGTTGCAGTGCAAACATAATTTGCTCGTTTAGTTTGAAATTGTAAATCACCTTTTTTTAAATTCTCCTTACAGTGAAATAAAATGTAAAAAAAAAGCAAACCAAACCAACAGGTTGTTTTTTTTTTTATCTTGTGACATTAAAATCTGGAATTTCTACTTATGAAGAATAAGACAACTCTTTCGTTCACCAGCTGTATGTGTTTTTACAAATGTCAGGCTTAGTTTTGAATGAATGAATGCGTGCAAATGTAACTTCATACTTAAATATGGTGCCATAAAGGCATCTGAAAAGACAGAATTGGGATTGACACTCTCCAGGTGGAGGGAATGGTGCAAGGTTGGCTTCTGCCCCATCTAGGCCTGGTATTTCGAATGTTATCTGAAAAATACAAGAGCTGAAGAGTTTGCTAATCAAATCCTGCTCTCTACCAAAGTACTAAAGAAGTTATTTACCATGGCTAAAATGTTTATGGCTATGTGAAATGTAGAGAAGTGGGTGAGAAATAGCTTTTAGAGAATGACAGTGATTTTGGTTTAAGACATAGGAAACTCAGACTTGGCTTTCTACTGTGGAATAAATAGAAAATTAACTTAAATGCATCCTCTGAAGCCGTTGACCTAACAGCCAGCAACGTCTGTTACAAAGTGTTGGAAAGGCTGACTCTGCAGGCTGCCATGGGATGGAGCTGTCATCCCTCAGCCATGTCCAGCCGAGCCAGCCCTGCCAGCGCACCCCAGCGCACTCGTGCCATGCAGCTCCAGTTTCAGCTTGCCCAGTGCCTTGTCCAGCCCCATGGAGGAGACGGCTCCAGCATGACTTTCCTGTACAAAATGCTTAGAAAAACTGTAAACAAGCTAACCTTTGCTTGCGTCCCCTCTTCCCCGCCACTGCCATAGAGCATCAATTATCTGCAGGCCATGAGAGTCTATATGAAACACCGTTCCAGTAACTTGCTGCTGGTGGTACTATATTTGCTCTCTTCTCCTGCCATGCTCTTTGTTTTCCTAAGGCTATGAACAGCATCCAAAAATCCTGTGAGCTGGGCATATTCTATTAAGGACTGTTCTTTCTGAGTCCAGAAAGAATAAAGGCTACAGCAAGGAAAGGGCTTTCAACTCAGCTCAAGCAGATGAGCTCTACTGGCACTGGTGCAGCCACCTAAAATGCCACCAGCTAAAACCCTAATCCAGAGTAAGGTGTAAAGCCAGATGTTTCAAACTGGGATGTCAGCTGCTTTTTTGTTTTCTGAAACGAGGACTGTGAGTAATCTTGAGGTTGCCATCTCATGAGAGTGTCATGAGTGGATTTAGTAAGATTTTGGAAAGCAGTGAGTGTGTATGAAGGTATTAAAAAAAATTCTTTGTTTCTTGTGTTGAGCTTGTTGAATGTAAAGCCTCCCTGCTCCTATCGGGTTTGCTACACAAATCACAGTTTAAAATACAATGTGTGTTTTACATCTACATATGCACACGTGTGTGTGTACACTGAACACTTTAAAATGCATGAATTACCACCATTTGGTGGTTAATAAATTCTTCAGGGGAAGAGGACCCTCCTGAATTTCCAGATCAAACATGATCATTTCCTGTAACATTATAAGGTGAGCCAGATCCCAGCTGATGTAAACTGCCATAGTCTCAGTGAAACCAATAGAGTGGTTCAGATCACCATCAGCTGAGAATTCAGCCTGTGTAATAAGCAAGTTTCAGAAATACACCATTTATGCATTTTACTGTTAGAATATTTATTGTGGCAGGATATTTTCAGGCAGCAAAAATAAGCAGCTCCCAAACTTGCTAAAAATACAGAAAAGCCTTGAGTACTGCTAAAAGGTGTTATTTTTACTGAATGTGGTTTATTACTTGCATAATTGGCATAAAATAGAAAGCAGTTCATGATAATGGTATTGTTCATACTTCTGTAATTAAGATTGTATCAGTATTTCAAGGGCATAATACCCAGTTAGAAAAATGCATGCAATTATAGCATTAATTCCTTGGGAAGCAGACCTTCAGCCAATTTTTATGGGGAAAACACTGCTTTGGTTGGTAACCAGGTAGAGGAGTCCAAAGAAAATGATTCTGGGTTCCAGCGTGGCATCAGGTGTTTTGCATTCCTCACATAATTAAAGCCTAATGTGGAAGTGATGCCTTAACAGACTTAACTAGCAAAAATGCAAATATTAGGCCGACTTAGTATGTTCCACTTTTACAATGTATTAATTGCTGTAAATATGCAAAGGTATGCAATTAAAAGAGCAAATGAGTATTTCTAATTAGGATGAAATGGTAGCACATTTCATCAAAGTAGGACACAGTGTGCTACTTAGCTGTGTATATGTTTTTGCCAATTAGTCAACAAGGAATTCTCATATGAACAATTGAGCCTTATATAATTGGAAAATGAGCACTGAAGCGCCAAAGTCCAAACCCAACATTTACATTACCCTGTAACACAACAGGGTACTTTTGGCCTTCTTTGCGTCTGGGGAAAGGGATAATTCATCGAGGAAACCTGTGCCTGCGTGCGGGAACGTGGCTCCCTCCTTGCTGTCTGCGCCGCGGCGTGCCTATGGGACCACCCGGCAGAGACGTGCGGAGAGTCCTACTTCCAGCCAGGCTGAGCAATGCACACGGGACTGGGAAACTGGGTCCCCGAGCAGCCCAGGGCCAAGGCTGCTTTCTAACCCCTTCCATTTGTTCATTTGGATGTGTCTTTCAGTCCGCCGAGCACCATAACAAGTGTCCACAGTACGTCGCAGCGTAACGTTGAGGATTGGAGCCCGGCTTTCCCAGCGGTGTTACGACTCCCCTGTTCTCAGTGGTAGAATACCACACAAACGGCTTACCAGCACTTTCCTAGAAAGCATTTAGAAACAGGTCTAAGCTGGAAATAAAACTCGCGGCTGAAATAATTTTGCTCTGAGCTCCTCCACAGAGCTGCATCTTTGTGGATGCACGTGTAGGAGAGGGGCTATTCCATGGGGCGGCTGTGCGTGGGATGTGCCAGGGCTGCACGGCTGCTTGGACCGTGGCAAGCGACCTGCTGGAAGGCTGGCGTAGCTGAGCACCGTGCCAGGCGTGCAGCCCTCAGACACAGATACTAAATTTGTATGCTGAACCTCACGTAGCAGGGAAGCAAACCAATTTTCTGTGCAGTCCAGAATATCCCAGTGAATATTCCACATTTTGGACGAGGGAGCACTCAGAGCAGGTGGAGTTTCTCTTAGTCGATGCCATGTAGCGTGCACACTCCCGTGGGAAGATTTGTCTTTGGTGATTTAGCAAATGAACTATTTGGTAACTTTAAGACTAGATCCCTTGGGGTTTTTTGTCATATGAGGGGAATAGGATTAGAAGTGGAATAACTTCCGTTCTTGACTAACATCTTTGGGGGAAGCTGTATGGAAAAGGATGCTACTGATACAAATTGGAGCCACAAATATATCAGTCAAGTTGTCAGTTCAGACTGATGTGGGGTTTGCAGGAAGAAGTGTTTAATCTGCCTGTCATGGGAAGCTAAAAATCTGAAACTGCTTTGAAAAGCCCTTGAAGGGGCAACAGAGCATGAGAAGGATGAGGACATGAGTGGTGGAGCACACAGCAAAGAGCCCAACCCAAGCGCTTATGGGAGCTGCTCCGAACAAGGATGTGCCTCTAGTCTTTGTAATGCTGTGCTGGGTTTGGGGCTGCTCGTCCCTTGCTTTTGGATAAAGTTTCGTTGTGTTTGTGAGAATTCAGAATCTGTGTTGTGGATTCAGTAAGTTTAGGGAGTTCATTTGGGGGAAGGAAAAGCCATTTCTCCTTTGTATAATAATACAAATGCAGTTAGATACAGGCTGTACTTAGAGAGCTGTCTGACAGCCTCTGTGACAGACAAAATAGAACATTCTGGGGTTGCAGAATAAAATAATATAATTCATACTGTACTGGGCAGCCTCCTGCCCTGAGCCCTGACCCCTCAGCAGATATTCTTCCCATAACCTCCTGAAATATTCCCAGAGCCTCTTTCATGGTGAAAGGTAGCTTGCTTAGTGCTTCTCCTATGCTCAGAAGGCACTGGCCTGTAGCTATAAATAATTACTGACTACTCACGCTGCCTAGCACAAAGTTCAGATCTGAACTTTCATTCAGATACCTCTGTGCCTGTTCGCGCTTGCTGTGTGTGGTGAAAGTTGTATTTTCAACATCCACCCTGTTCGCCCCAAGTTAAAGTGATTCTGTCGTCTGGTTGAGATGCTCAGACAGGGAATTAAGTTGGGGGCTTTTTTTGGTGGTGGTTTGTTGTTTTTTTTTCTTTTCTGTCTGTCACTCTTTCTTTTCTTTTCCTGCGGAAAGTTTCTAAAACCTTCTTCTTTCCAAAAGAAAGAAGGGAGTTAGTCACCCAACTCCAGGTCATCGGCATGGGAGCGTTTAGTTCCCTTGTGCTCCATTGTGAACCACCACAACCAAAAGGCTGAGGTGTGTCCTACAACTGCTTTTCACAGGAATTAGGGAAGCCCCTTGGCACCCAAGTGCAGCAGGGGTGGGCATGAGCAGAAGAAGGTGGGGAACATCTACGGGTCTCTCAGTCCTGAAGACCTTTGAGTCCCGGCAGGTGCCCCAAGGCAGGACATTGCCCTTTGTGCCATCTTTGCAGAAGCCAAGCCTGCGGTGGCCCAGCCATGAGGAGCAGGGATCCGCTCTGCTGGCCTTAGCTGGAAGCAGGGTCCCTCCGGGCTGGCCTCCATCGAGGGTGCGCAAATAGATGGCACTTGTGTAACAGCCTTTATACACTCCCATGGGACTGCAGCTCTGCTTCCTTTTATAAAAGACCAATTATATATGGTAATGGCAACAAATAGCTCTTGTGTCATGGCTGAGTCTGATGTATTGATAGCTGCACTCACAGACGATGCTTTGGTGGAGTGAACCGTCTTCCCCAGCTTTCAACAAACCTCAAGGCGTTTTGCATCTAGTTATTTGCATGCTGCTATTTTGACAGACCTCCTACCCAAAATGCTTTGCATCACTCAAGCTTGCCAGATATTAAGCTTCATGTTTTGAGGCAGGGTAACTTTCCTGATGTATTGAAGGTGTTTAGTACTTTCATTTGACCTTAGCTCTAACTTGCTCATATTTGTCACTGGAAAGAAAGGTGATTAGGAAGATATATGGCACTCTACTGATTGCAGACAGCGGATATGCAGCACTGTCAGAGTGGGCAATTGCTGATAGAACTGTTTCAAGTTTAGTACAGTTTGGATCTCAGGCTCTCATCTCTGTCAGCTCCATTTGAATATCTCCTAGCACAATTTCAATATTTACTTCATGCAGAATAGAGAACATCTGGGATTTATGTGGCTGCTCACAGGAGCAAAATAAAAAAAAAAAAGAAGTGATTCTGGGGCCTTGCCTACAAAAGCTTCAACTTTCTGAGCAAAGCTAAATGGTGTTTGGCAGTGCTATAGTAGAAAATTAGAATGAAAATGGTATAAAGGATCCTGTTAGTACCCAAAGAACTTGTATTTCTGCAGAATTTGGCATGGCAACATCATGCATTCCCAGAACTCTTCCTGCGTATTCACAAATAATGAAGTGAAAACAAATTGGGTATGTGGAGTACATTATGCGTGCCAGCAGGCGTGTGTGTGTGTGTCTGAGATAAATGTGCGTGTGCCTATGTGTACGTGGGGTAATTGTTATCTGCTAAGTGGCGTGTGGTCCCCCTCCCTCCACGAATTTACATCATCACTGTATGCTGCCAATAACAAAGAAATATTGGGTACTACCTTTTATATGCCTAGACTCAGTTTCCGTGAAAAGAGGCTAATACTAGCTAAGAATTAAGTGGTCTTCCCTTCCTGCTACTTTTGAGGCATTTGGGAATATTTTTAATCCCTTTTGCTTTTAATTGCTGTTGTCCCTGCTTCATCCTCTCCCTTGTCGCCACTTAGTCCTTGCTGAACTGAAGAAATGGCTTTTACACAATGTTCTCTAACTATTGAGATCTTTGATTACAAAAGGTACATGCTGTTTCTGCTGCCTTCTGTAAGTGTAATTTGCCCAGGGAAGTAATTCTGAAGGTTGCATTGAGGGGGTGGCCGGAGCCTTAGGAAACCCACTGACATGAAAGTGCAGCTCTGCTTTGCACTGGGTGAGGATCTGTGTCTCTTCTGGCCCCTCAGAGGTGGTTATTTTTGTCAACAAAATAGAGCTTCCCTACGGTGTCAGGGCTTTATTACCCCAGAGGAAGTCAGCTGAATTTCAGGACAGCACAGTATCTTCCCAGATGTTTGATGCTGTGATAATATACGCTCTATCGACAGCCTGCATTAGAGCTGAAGCTTTGCTGTATATTAAGAGCCTAATGTGCTGCAGTAATTGCACAATTCCACTCTTGCGCTGCTCTTCTTTATTCCGTGAATCCTGATTCCCTACTTAGTTCAGCAAAAATTATTAGCATTGGGCTATGCCTGACCCAGCTAATCTGTGCAAGGAAGAGTCTCTCAAAGCGAGAGTTCTTGCAAGAAGTCACAGCACCTTGCTGCTAACTCAGAACTGATCATATTATGGATTTCCAAATTCTAGTATCTACCCTATCTCCTGTATTCGTCATGAGTCAAACTTCAAGGTACCACATGTCTGAAGTCTTCTCGACTTGTTTTCCTTTTCAATCTCATAATTTTTTCTATATTCTTATATTTCTATATTCATATATTCTTATATATGAAATTTTTTTACAGCTCTATAGTAGTCTTTATACCCAGAATTCCTGTGTGTCTTACTGGCATGTGTCACAGCCAGGGGCACTGCAGGCATGCAGTAAGTCAAACTAACCCTTTAAATGCTGACAACATGCTGTGTGCACTGTATATTTATTGCTAACCCATAAACCAAGTCCTGGACTTCAAGGAATGTTTGCATTTACTTTGCGTGTCTGGAAATTCAGTGTGTATGACAGTATCTACTGCACACACACAGAGTATCTTTGTACATACACATTAGTAGTGATGTTTTCCAGGAGCATCTGTGCATATGCAAGACACGGGATAATGGTCGCAGAGAAGGGTACTTGACCTTCCAGGAAAGCTGGCTTGGAGTGTATGGCTTGTGGCTCCATAGTGGGGGGGACCCCCGTGCTGGCCCCTCTTTCAGAGTTGTCTTTGCTGAAGGAAGACCGGCCACATCTGAAAATGGTCTGATCGCCAGGAGGTGGTAATATGTTCATTGCTGGGGGAAAAAAAAAGAAAAAAGGTATATAACTTATTGAGAAAAAAGTGTACAATCACAAAGGAAAATTACCTCTGCTCTGGAGTTTTCCATAAATGCGTCATTATACTTGGGAGTTATCTAACATTTCTGTAATTGCTAAGCCACTGTGTCTCATATTGCAGTGGAGTAATTCTGCATGTGTAGGTACATATAATGTAGAGCGATGGTTTTATTAATCTCAACGGAACATCGACAGTCTAAACTATATCTAAGCACTGGTGTATATCAGTAAAGTGTTGTCCTCTCTCCTGCTTTCCTAATAACTCCGATACATCCTGTTTTTATTTTTGACACAATTCTCTATAAGCACAGTAGTAAGATGTGCCTCCCTTACATGAATCTTGGTTTGTACAGACCTCCCTACCCAGATTTCAACGTTAATTTCACCTTAAGATAGTTACAGGTTCTCACTGTGCCTAGTCTAGGTATATTATTTCCATATCATTTTTGCATGGATGTGATGATATTTATTCATACACAAACAAAGCCAATAAAGAGCATATCTAGTGCATATTTTATTACTAATGTAACATTTACAGCATTTTATTGTTAACATAAAATAATGGTACACATATAAAAAGCAAATGTTTCAGCATAAATCACACTAAATGTTCAGCTGGCATGACCATCTCATATAATGTTTCCATTTATCAATCAATATGTCAACGTGCCTTGATGCATCAGATGTAAATTATCATCCAAGGTACCTTTAACTCCTCAAAATGTCATCCATTGAACTGAGCTCATTCAAGTTCACCTTTTAACTTTTTCCCTGAGATGCTCACTGTCCATCAAATACGTGAGGGAGGTCAGAGGTTAATGAATCTTAATTGGACTTCATTATGTGGTAATATAGCACCTCGAGAGCCTAATTATGCCCTGGTACTGAAGAGCAATGTCATAATGTAAGGATGTAATGAACTAGAAGCCGTGCATTATCATGCACTGTAGCACTTCATGACTTGCTGTGGTTCTCTGCATTGTCTCCAGTGAGGTATAAAGCTTGGTGCATGCTAATACAGTCAGATTTCAGTTTAGAAAAGTAACTAAAACACATTTGTAAGTACAAAGACTTCTGATTGATTGGATTATGCTGTAAGGCAAGCCCAGCGCTCTGTAACTTCTATCATTACTACGATCTCTTGTTCTTTATTCCTGTGATGCTAGAAGAGAAATTGTATTCCTTCGCTGCAGGTAGGGCAAGTCAAACGGAAAAAAAAATCCTTTACTCCCAAATTTTATGGTGTTAATTTGCCATGTATTAATTTTCATGTATCATTTGAGAGCAAACAAAGAATTAAAGCAGTTCATTCGGTAGTAAAACTGTTTTATTCAGAGTTGTAATTAGGCTATATTATTTCCAGTTTCCCTTTGGAGGATTGGAGGCCACGAGCAGAAAATGATTGCGCTGCTGTTTCATATGTCAAAAAGTCTGCTTATACACTAGCTTTTAGCAAAAAAGGCTCGTAAGATGCTAGTGAAGTTAGCAGGGCATTGCAGGATCAAAATATACTGAAACAGTAGCATATTTTAGGTACATTATAACTACCTCTGTGTATAAATATATTTCTGTTTCCCAAAGGTTCACGTTCCGCCATCAGGTGAGTTTTGCCAATTCTTTAGCAATTGCCATTTATATAATCACTGTGTGCCCTTATTTAAAACAGGAGCCAGGTATGACGTCCGGTTGCTAGAAACCATATTCTATGAATAAAAGCTGTAGCAGAGAGTTTGCAAATATCTCTTCACAGAGCTGTGTAACTAATTGATAGGTCTGTTTGCTAGCTTGGGTTCCGTGTGTTGGTTTGGTTTGGGCTTTGGGTTGGGTTTTGTTTTTATTTTAGTCATTCTGGAGCAAAATATTTTTTCTTAGTAAAAAATGTCAGGTGTGAATTTAGGCTACATAAAACATTGTGTTTGAATAAAACATTTGTCTAATTTTTTTGTTTGTGGTTGGGGTGTTTCTGGGTTTTTTTGTGGTTGGTTTGTTGGGTTTTTTTTTAATATTCTGGCATTTTTTAGAAGGGCTAGACAAGATTTTAACTTGAAACAAAAAGAAAATTAAGAAAAATTAATCTTGAAAATATTAAGTGAGCACTTCAAATTTAAAAAAAAAACAAAACACCTCTTTTAGCCAAAAGTCTTTCTGGACTTCACCCCAGAAAGACAATTTTTTGTGAGTAAACTATTCACTTTTCAATTTTTCATTTCTTGGGTCATTCATTTTTCATTATTTTTTTCTTTTCACCTTCAGATACTCCTTTTCTTCAGGGGAAAACCCAACCCTATTCACTCCTAACATTATCTGTTTGGGCTAATCTTGCTTAACAGCGTGTGTTGTTATTTGCAAAAACAAAACAAATTCAACCCAGAAGATGACAAACAGTAGGGCCACTCTAAACATCACTGCAGAGGGAGATAACTTGAGTTTGGCTTAAGAAATGTGCTGATTTTTCCTGGTATTGCAAATGGCAGCTAATTTACAATTGTTTCATAAATAAATGATTTTCAGTCAGCAAAAGAACACCTTCGTTTCTAAGCTAAAACTGGTAATTTTCTTGTGGACTTTCTGTTGTTAGGAAAGGAAACCTAGTTATACGCTGCTGTCTATAGCGTCAGGTATCCTGCCTTGAATCCAATAACTGAGTTCAACAGCCTCAAAAGGATATTAAACATCAATATCCTTTCCTCAGCGAGAACTAATCAGTTCCATCTCTCTAGCTTTTGGGATAAAATGAGGCTGCCTGGTTGCTGCAGGATTTATAATATTTATAGCTGCATTTTATATTCTCTGTTTCTGTCTCTCTTTGTTTCCATCTCTCTCATTTGCTGTATTTACATAGGATAGGCGTAAGATGGATGTAACACTACAAACTGGTTCGAGCAACCAACCCGTAGGATATATCTGCCTCAGGAAAGGCTCCAGCGGTTTCACTCAAAACCAGCCATGTATCTACCTTTATTTTTTCTTTTCATTTTATAAGAGCCCCTGGGGCCGAATGACCACCGGGGAGACTCTTTGGATGCAGCAATGACTTAGTAGTCTTCACCCCTCTGGAAGTGCCCAGGCGTCCCCGGAGCTGGGCTGCAGCGAGGGCAGACCTCGTCGGTATTCGCCGTATTTGATGCGGTCAAATGCTCAGGGATGGTGAGCAATGCCGATTTCTGCTATCACCAAATGTAAACTGCGTCTACTTTTCTTCTTCCTAGGGTCTGTTGTGAATTAAATCCAGCAGTGAGCACTGCTGGGTGGCAAGCCTTCCTTTTGCTATGTTCTTACAGCCCACAACACAGTGGGACCCTGGTCTGGATTAGGCTGTCATAGCACTCTTGTAACGACGTGTCTATTTTTCATCACATCAACTGATAACTTAGTTCAGATAAGCGATTACATGAATTAAAAAAATCCACAACACTAAACCAACTCCCTCCCCAGCATGTGCGGTGTATGAAAGCAAATCTCAGCCCCTATTAATTGTTAAAAAACACTTTCCTACAGCATAACACATTACTTTTGTCCCTAAAATGTGAAATATAATACAAATAACCAGTGGCAGCGAGGGATGTATTTGCTATATGCTCAGGTAGGGTTCATCTAGTGGAGTTCTATCACATTCTGATAGATTTATGACAGTTCAATCAGAAGTACAACACTCGTACCCGTGTGCTCCATACCCGCAGGGACAATACAGATTTCAGGAAATGCAATGAGCTTTCCGGCAACAATCACAATTCAGGACAACAGTGTCCTCACTCTGGATATCGGTGGCAACATCTAATTATGAAGAAGAAAATGTCAATGCTTTCCCTTTATTACTAGCATTGTGGCTGCATTAAATCTAACTTTATTTGACAGGGACTACTCAAAATTATCTCCTACAGAAATGTGCTATCAGACAGTGAGAGTATATCTTTGTCAAAACCACAAGTAGTAGCTGCTGTTAAGCAATTTTGCAAATATGGTACCTTCAGGCACATATACTATATTTCATTCTGCATTTACTGAGATGACAATTAGCCTTCAGTGTCAAGATAAAAAAGATTATGGATGCAAATATGGCTATTTCTTTTCTTCCAGTTGATTGTATCTGATCACAGCCAGCTACTACTTCTCAGAGTGATGAGTTTAAATATGTTTTACTTTTTTCTGAAGGAAAAAAATGGAAATTGACAGCAGAGTACTTAACTGCTGAGATTCATATGCTCACTTTATGTATATATGAAATGTAATTCAAGTGGCTGCAAACATTGACTAATCCAAGAATTCAAGCTTATTTGAGTTTTCTGTAGAGAAGCTTAGATTAGATCAAGTTGATGAGTTCTTTTGAGTTGCATATTACAATGTCATAAAAGACTAACTGAATTCACACCAAATGCAAGCTGGGCTCCGGCTCTCAGCACCGCCAAAGAATAGAATCAGGATTTGCATCTTCTCTCGTAGACAGCAAACCTCCTTTCTGATTATTGAAGGAGTTTTGGCAGATTGTCTCACTGCGGAGCAGCAACATAACATGAAAAAAGCCTTATTATGGAGTCAGTCCTTACATGTGGATTTTTTTTTATTGTAATTTTCTAAATATGAGCTATTCTTCTGCAGCCTGGAGGTGGCTTAAACTTTTCTGGGAAATTTAGTGACAAATTTGTCATAACAATATTCTGGAAAACTAGCTGGAATTATAAAAAAAAAAAAAAGAGTTAAAATTAGTCACTTCAGACTCTTCTATCATGTAGTTCAGCACCAAGGAGCTCTGCTGAAGGACCGGTGCAGTCTGAGCTTGATCTGGTGCTTTGGTTAAAGCCAGCGGGCTTCTTCCCACCTGTGCCAGGGAAGGGCAGAGCCCCGGTGCTCTCTGCCTTCCTGCTCGTGATAATGGAGACAGCAGAGATTGTTGTGGAAAACGAGCAGTCTCGAGCACAGTCTTTGTCATCAGAGACCCTTTCCTTTGTATCTACACCAAAAACCTAGTTGCATTATTTTTTTCAGCTTATTACCTGAAAAACAGGCATAACAATGGAAGGAGCGCATGTGATAAAGAGATGGAGTCAGGAGCTAAATAAAGAGAACAATAAATGTTGCTGAGATTACACTGTTGGCAAAAGAGCTGGATGCTGTTAAAAATCCAGCAGATCAGTTCAGTAAGATGAAATTCATTGAAGGATGCTAGGCAGTAATCAGAAAAATGTGTTCCAACCACAACAAAAACTGAAAAGAAAACACTGAGATGGCCACAGCAGGTGTACTTTATACTGCTGGCACTTGTGAGACCTGCCAGAGAACATTATAGACATGCGGCAGCAGAGCATTTGAGTATAAAAGGAGCATAAAGTTGCCTTGGCATTCACAACCAATTTAAAAGAAAAGCTCTGCCTGGATACATAGAAAATATGTATCTTCCAAATATTTCATATGGAGATTGTGGTGCTTATGCTGTTCTAATCAAGAGGACATTCATGGAGGAAACCAGTAAACAGCAGGCTTGAACAAATGCTTTCCCAGCTCCCAAGTAGGCATTAGTTTTAATCATAAGATATAAAGCATCCATTGGAGTAACCCCCGATCGGTATCTTGCTGTCATGTGAGTTGTTCCATTGATTTCGATGGAGCTATTAAAATAAGCACGTGCTTAGGTGCTTGACTGGGTTGAATAATAAAGAGGGTACGTTATTTTTGCAAAGATACCTGACAAAAACTGCACTCATTTGGAACTGAACTCCCATTTCGTAGTTCTGTCCTTTAAGAAAACATTAATTCACTAAGAATAAGAAAGAAGTCATAGACCAAAACTGCACCAAAACAGAGGAAGACTGTTTTCCCTGCAGAGATTTCAACAATATGCAATGACCTCCCAACAATTTTAATTAAAGAGAAAATGCATACAGAAGAAAACAGTACAAAGATATAGCTAGGGCTAATAATTCAGTTCAGCATCAAAAGTCAGTAAATCGGTGTGCTTCATGAAAAGCAACTGTCAGTTCTTGGCCAACAACTACAAAACGTGCTGTGATGCACTGAAACATTAGGGGGAAAAAAGAAAAAAAAAAAAAAAAAGAAACTTTTCCTGAGTTCTTAAAACTAGGCACACAGTTCATATTCCTTTTAAACTACCTAAGGGAATTAATTAACGAGGGGAAAAAAACACACCACACAACCAAAGTCCACTGGGAAGTTAATTGCAGGTATCTGCTTTGGCTGTTTCTATCCAGGACTGCCATCATTAGCTGCTGCTGACCTCACCTTGCGAGACAGTTGCACAGGCTTGCATAAAACTCGGGGTGCTGTAGCCCTGCGTGGCATTCACCTGAGTTGGCTTTCTGGTGATTAATTCAGAGCAGGTGATTATCAGGGAGCTGCCGCCTTTCCTTATGCGTTAGCTGCAAACGTACCGAACTCCCATCTCCATTAACAGACATGGGGCTAACGGTCAACTTTTCTGCTCCGGGGCTTCATTGTGTCTCTGCCCCTCCGGCTGCTTCTCTCATTGATTGCACCTCAGTCCTCTTTAAGGATACCTTCAGGGACTCCTCGCTTCCCCCTCAGAGGGATGGAAATACTGGAGCCGGGTGAGGAACCCCGCAAGTGTTTTATCATCACCTCTGTTTATCAGATCTTCTCAGGTGCAGCCACAAAAAGCCGTAGCACCAGTACATCTTCCTTGATTTCATCTGCAAATGGTGTCTTCTGCTGCTGAGGTTTTTCACCTTGAGCAAATGTCATTCCAGAAAGTGGCAGGGCATGCAAATGTAGATGGCTTTGTAGGTTTTTCTCCAATTTTCAGGAAAAAAATACAGATTTTTTTACCCCAATCTCTACTCTGCATTTACATAGTGATTGTTTGAAACTTGTGTGATGTGTAGTGCTGATTGGGACATAGGACTTTGCTTGGGATGTCTAAAAGTCACATGAATTCAAAGGAAACAGCAGTCAGCAGCTCATGCACCAGCACCTTTCCTGCTTTGGCCCTGTGAAAACACTCCTGCAGGTGCAGGGGGCGATGTTTGTTTGGATAGAAGGGGACGGGTAGTGCTGAATTAGGTAATTAAATTGTAAGGAACCAGGTTGGCCAAATTATCTATACTTAGTGCTTGAAAGTTACTGTTGAGTTCCAGCATGTTTGCTTGTTGGCAGCTCTCAGTGGAGATACCCTTTCTATGCGTTAATGGAACTGATAGCATCACTTGAGTGGTGTCAGCTGAAGTAGTATTTCTCTTTCCTTCACCTAATGGAGACTGAAAGGGTCCTGAATTCCTGGATTTAGTTGTGTGAAAGTATCAGGTATTTAGGCAAAATCGCGCAAGTGTAAAACACAGATCAGTTCCTGCAGGGTTGGAGCCTGCCCGTAGCAGACCAGTCTTTTCCAGGCTAAGCCAGGACACAAATTTGAAGAGGTACTGTAAAAAAACAAGGCTGAATCTTGGGCTTTTATCCATATATTGCGGCACTTAGCTACAGATATACATGACTAAAAATGCTCTAGTATGAATTGGACTTGATCATTTTCCTACAAGCATGCGTTTGGAAATAGAGATGGCTTGATTACGGAACAGTAGTTGGAGAGATAGAGACCTACTGAGAAGGTAACAGCACTGGTAAGATTTGCAGTACTCTTTGTTTTATTTACAATGCAAGGTAAATCTGTTTTATTTGAATGTCTCACTCCCATACAAACTGTTACTGCAAATACTATGGCTGAAACTGAATAGCCAATAAAGTCCTTGAAGCATTTATTTGACCTTTTAATCTGTGTGTGTAGATTACAGTTTACAAATTAAAACATCAAAGAAATACTTCAATTTCTTCTGAATAAACCACCAAAGTGTGTTTTAATGTCAGATTTTGGTACTAGTTCCAAGCAATTTAGGAGAAGTTTTACCAGTGTAAGGATTCAAAATTGAGCTCACTGATTGCAGACTGTCACTTCTCTGGTAGGCACAGTGATCTCAGAGAAAGTCTTCTGCCTGTTAGTCTGACATCTGTAGTAGTACAACTACATTTCTTGTTGAAGTGTGTTTCATCTAAACTGTATCATTTGGCAAATAAAAACCATTTAGTAAGATACAGTAGACGGATGCTGAAATTGGCCTATTAAAGATGCTTTAACAAATGGTATAATGAAATTTTCTGCAGCTGAGACACTAAGCTTAATATGACTCAGAATAGATAAAGCAAATAGTGACTAAGAGTAAAAGCACTTTATAGGAGATAATTATCATTTAAGTAAGGTACTTTGCAGATGTGAGGAATTTCTGCAATACACTTCTCTTTCTGCGAGCATTAAAGGTAGTTTCCTCTCGGTAGTGACTCAGTGTGGAGCAATTTGTTTCATAACTGGAGAGTTTAAAACGTAGTTTGGAGGTTTGCTAAAATGTCTCAGACTCTTCATTTTGTGATGCTTTGGAATAGATTGTGTATTTATGAATGATTTTCCCCTGAGTCTTTATTAACTAACAACCACAAGTCTCCCTCATCTTCCAGTGCAAACTTCTGTGAGTAGTAGATTTTCTTGTGTGGTATTTTCATATGCTACAAGAAGCTATGCTTTACAGACAGATACTCTAGTAAAATGCTGGCTGTCTAATAAGCTGTATGATTTAAGGTCAGATTTCAAGCACAGGTTGGAGCGATCCCTTTTTTCGATTACATATAATAGTTGAGGGAGTGTACTAGATCTGGCTGGGTTATAAATATGTGTCTGTCTTATAAGTAGGTATCTGTTCCCACTGTGTTTGTTAAGTATGATCTCAGTAGCCTTGTAGCCTCAGCTTGATGGCTCTTTCAGACGCATGGAGACAGTTGTCAATTTTGTATGAACCAGATTTTGATTTCCAGAATCAAATTGGTTCCAATTGTGCCATTTTTTCCTCTCTGCTGTGTGTTCAAATCAATGACTGAAGTTATCCTCATGTATTGAGGCCAGGCCGGATGGGGCCTTGAGCAACCTGGTCTAGTGGGAGGTGTCCCTGCCCACGGCAGGGGCGTTGGAACTCGCTGATCTTCAAGGTCGCTTCTAACCTAAACCATTCTATGATTCGTGACTCCTTAACTTTATCTGTACATAATAGTAAACTACAAGTTAAGCAAAAGTCTGTGTCTAGATCATACATGGTCAAGATCCAAAGCCTGGCCTGATCCAAAGCCCAATGAAATGACAGAGATGCCTCATGAGCTGTTCTTCACAGTCCTTTGAAGTCATCATTTTCTCCTGGGCAGAGGGACTGCTCCTCGGTAAGGCTCCTGGAGAGACAAGCTTCCTCGGATGAGGAGGAAAAGGTTCACACACGTAAATGATTTTACCTGCTTAAGATGTCTTCTGAGATACATGATTACTGAGTCACTTTTTAAGTAGGTGACTTACTTGATTAATTAGTTTTCTGCGATACGTGTTATTCATGAGCAGTTAGGAAGCCTTTCCCCTTCATCACAAAGCACGTTTATTTTGCCAGACGTTATTTCTGTTTAATATGCAATCTATTCAGCAACTGATTGCAATGCCCCATGCAAGATTTTTATAAGTGGTGCTGTATGTTTTAGTAGTCAGTATAGTTATTCTAAGGTTTAATGTTTGCAGCACTTATGAAACAAATGGCTTTTCAGTGTCCATATTATTTTATCATAACAGTAATAAGCTATTACATGAATATGGAACAAGTTTTATGTGACACAGCAGAGAAACAGTATTAATTTCCCATACCATTACATTCTCATTTTGAATTAGCAAAGGTGTGAACCATTTCTAAAAAAAACATTGTGCCATATATTGGTGTATGAGGAATGTCCTCACAAGGAGTCACTGCAGTTACAGATAGGATAAATGGAACTTTACTTTTAGATGAAAATCCCTTCTTTACATATCTTTCTCCATCTGTGACACCACAGAGTAGAGCATGACCATGCTATCTAGATACTGGCCAGGTGGCCCCACGGAAGTCCTGCAGTAGCCCCTCACACATATGAATTGATTTCTCCCAGGCTGAATCCCATAGCAAGGTCACACAGAGGTCTGCTCTTACACACTGCTTTCCCATGCAGCCAGTATAGTTTTGCACCGCTGCCTGTAACACGTTTTGCCTGTGGCTTTCCACCTTGAAAAGGGTCTGCAGCTTGTGCAATGACTGTTTCAGGTTAAGATTAGATTTAGAGTTAGGCAAATGTTTTTCAGGGATTAAGTTATTCACACACAGAGGTTGGAGCTATCCCAAAACTCCTCACCGAGAGTTTAAAATCAAATCTGCTGAATAAAATATTTCAGGCTAAATCCAATTGGGGGCTTGTGCTATCAGCACACAAGGAAAACTTCTGTGTTTAAACGAAAGCAGAAAGCAGCGTGGGGAGGAGGGCAGGGGCTGCCCAGCCTGGGTGAGCATCCTTCCGACCTCGCTCCACGGAGCGCCTCTGCACACGCTGGTCGGCGACATCTGCGTGGGTCCTGCCCCCGTGCAGACACCCACAAAACCTGCCACAGCCTCCTCTCGCTTTCAGTTTGCGTTGCACTGGACCCCCAGAGCCAGCCGTGTCCCAGTTTGCATTGGCACATCTGATTTGCCTTCCACACAGTAGTACTTCGCACTTGTCTTCAGTGAATTTCGTTTTCTCCGTTTCAGTCAGTTTCTCCAATTTATCAAGATCGTTTTTCTATGCCTGTCCCTGAGAGACTTCTCTGCTTCTCCCAGTCCCTTCTCATGTGCATATTTCAGCAGTGGGCTCTCTTTTCTTATTATTCACTGTGTAAAAAACAGTACCATCGCTGTTGATAAAGAATGGTAATCTTTTCTTTGCAGACCGCAGAATTTAACAAGTGTTGCACTTCTGCTCTAGAAGGCTATAAACGGGCTTAAAGATCTCCAGAAGGTATATAATTATTTATTTAAATGGAGTGAGTTTATTGATTCCTGTTGGATCCAATTGATTTCATTCCTGTTAAAACCCAGGTGACTAAAGAATGTAGCCTCTTTGATAAATTAATAATTGAATGTAATGAATTATTAATTGTGGCTCTTGTTCTGCCTTTGGTTACACAAGGTGCAAAGACCCCAATTAATTCCCCCCTCACCCCCGTTTCATTCAATGAGCTGTTTCCACACCAAGTTCAGGTCTATTATAAATCTAGCAGAGGAATAATATTAGATATGCTGTTGGTCCACTTAGTTTGTAGAATGAACTACATATTTGCAGTGTTTGAGGCTCACTGAAGTTATTTCAGGGCTTTTCTTAACATACATATCTTCTGGTTTTCAGCAGAAACTCTTGTATTCGCAAGTGTGAGTTTCACTACGTGCATGCTACCGTTGGGGGCAAAGATGTCCATTCATTCACCTCCAAATTATGGATTAAAATCACAAACATTCTAAAACGATCATTAAAATTATAAACCAGATAGTTATGTGGCACAAATAGCTGTGTGGAAAAAAAAAAAAAAAAGCCTGAAAATCAGGTCTTGAACATTGTGTAGGGCAGTAAGTGGAAGTCATCTGTGGTACAAGAAAAATTGGTTTAAGAAATCCTTGCCTGTGTTACAGGAGGAATCAGCCAAATGCACCGCACTCTGCTATTTGCTTCCATTTACACTTCACTGTTTGCTCTGAAGACCCCATTTACTGCAGCTGCATGCATCACTTTTTCTCATGATCTTGACTTATCTTCTTATTGACCTAATGGGGAGAACACAATATTATTATTTTCTAGAAGATGGGATTACAGACAGCACTGAACCAAATGATGTCTCCGTCTCTCATCCTGGCCTGGTGACCAGCAAAAGCTGCTGCTCAGTATCATCTCACCTTAGGAAGTGGTAGCCCTCCTAAGTGTCCTTGATCTTGCCGAAGGATTTTTAAGTAGAACTACCTCATTCCTAAGATTCTTTCTTTTTTCCTCTGAATTATTTTAAACCAAGATATTCTCTAAAAGGATTTGTAACTTACCATTAGAAATCCTCTTCATTGCTTTTTAGCCCTTTAGGATTTTGTCAGGATTACTAACGGGATTTTTATCACTAGGGAAATATGGCTTCAGACATTATATCTTAAAAAAATAAATCTGAAGCGTAGACTGTCAATGAAGCAGCCAACACATTTGTATTCTTCTCCAGAATAGGTTGTCTTGTAAACCAGAGGATTCTTTAGCAAGGTGTTTTAATTTTTTATGTGTCAGAAGAAAGCAAATTTCTGGCTGAGGAAAACCATCTGTATAGACGACAGTTTGACCATCCTGGTTTACTGTCTTGCTAACATGCACCTGCCATATAGGTTTAAAATACTTCACCATGTTTTGCTGCAGCTACATTCTTCCTCTTTCTGGTCCCATACTTAAATATATTCTTAAGTCTAGCTCTGCTCAGCAATTCTTTAGGGATTACAAGCATGTACCTAAGTAAATCAAACAGCCTCGCAAGTATTTTCCTGCATCAAGACCACTCTTCTTGTGTAAACAGGATGAGTAAAGAAGGAATTAGGGACGTTAGTTCCTGCTGTGCTAGACCCAAGAGGTGCCATAGGGTGAAAAACATTCAAGCTCTCCCCTACGTTTATCTCTGGGCGTACAGATCATACAGTACACGAGGGGCAAAAGGGAGCGGTGTATATGACTTTATCTAATGGTTTTTCTACACTGGCTTCTTTGTCTTGACTTAACGTTGCTATAATCATCCCACCTAGAGGAAGGATGATCAGCAGGTTTTTACAGCTTCAGCTTACTGCATACCCATTGTGACCTCCCTGAGCGAGCAATGAAGGCAGCTCACCAGCAGTATTTATGTAGAGACCTGTCCGTGACCTTGTTATGTCTCCATCTTATACCTAGTATATCAGTAGCTGGGGAATGGGAGTCAAATTAGGAAGGAAGTGGGCCTGAAAAAATGTTGCGTTGCAGGAGAAAGTGTGTTAACCTCATAGAAGGTCTTCAGGGATGCAAGAGCTGAAATCCATGCAAAAGCAGATTTTACCTCAAAAAATGCTTCCTGATGCCCAGATTCCTTTCATTGTTTGTCAAGTGAAGCAAGAAAGAAATAAATTTCCATTCTTCTCCCTTTAAAACTGCCCTCACAGGGTGTTTCAGAAGAACCCTGTGTCTTTGGCAGGCTCTTTCTGTCGTTCTCCCCCCAGTGCAGACTGTTGATGTAGAGTAAGGAAGACTGGACCACTGTCATGGCAGAGCGGGT
>NW_009648041.1:2751376-2781596 GCF_000708025.1 Charadrius vociferus | reverse complement strand
GGAGGTAGCATCTCTCTGTTTCTGAAAGTGTTTTTCCAAATCTTGGTTTGCCCAGAAGGTAGGCTCCCATGGTGTGCCTCTGTGCTCCAGGTTCACTGAGGCTCTACATGTTCTCATTGTAAACTGGTCAAAACCATTTTCTAAATAATTGCTTTATTTAGAAAAATCCTGTGGGGTTTTTTCTGCTATTCATTTGTTCAGGGTTTTTTTTTTTCTGATCAATAAACAACATAGCTCATTGGTTAAAATGCATCACACTGCAGAGGTTAATGGGTCACATAAATCTTTTAGAGCCAATAACTCTAGTTTTTGTTTGAAAAAGTTTATTTAAAATTTTGTGTCTGGGGATGTACTGTCAAGGCTATTTTAGTTTCATATCAACTATAATTATTTAAATGACTAATCTATTATATCTTCGAAAGTCTAAAATGCAATAATAGGAATGACATGCTGTGAGTACAACCTTTCTAGCCACTTACAGGATTATCCATAGCAATTCACCAGTGCTTTGGGAGGTGGGGATGGACAGACCTTTCTGAGATATATTCCTTTTTGATTGCTAAAAACTTTATGAATCGCTTAAGAACAAGTTTGGATTAATTAACAAGTGCAAAATGCAGACATTCCTGGGAATGACAGAAAATCCAAGCAATAATAAGCATGATCCGTCCAGATCCAAGTGCCAAGGGCTTTGTCAAGCTGTGGCCATATGATGTCCATGAGCTGCATGCTCATCTTCTGTTTATAGCAGTATTTAGGATGTTGTCCAGCTCATCTTCATTTGCCTGAAGAGTATAAAGAGGGTTTGCAAAAAATGGTCACAGTAAAATACTATTAATTTTTAAAGTGATGAGTACAAGCCTCACAGCTGGTAGATCTATGCTATTTACAGCAGAAGTGATCTGTGTGTTTATATATTTATAACAGGCCAGGTAGTGATTAACGTTTGGGGGGCCGAGGGGACAGCTTGCCTCGGCAGGCACTTCCATCGCAGGGTCCCTCGTGCAGAGTCCCTGTTCCCCCCGCACCACCCAGGTCACCTTTGTCTCTCCATGAACTACATGTTCTGCTTCTGCACTGCTGAATTATGCGAGTCAAAAATCATGCGATAGGATTAAATGCGTGTGATCTTTAAAAAGAAGTCTGTGCCAGGTATCTTTTATTTCCATCCTTGGCTTTGACCCTTCAGGCTTTAATCAGCTTTCATTTTTGAGCTCATCTTTGAACCCACAACGGCTCTCTTGTCAAAGGCGAGATATTGTATCTAATCACTCGATTTCAAGAGCTGGGCTTTAAAATTAAAATACCAGATATTCAAGTTCATGATAAGGACAGGAAAAGTCATCCTTAAAACAAAAGTTAGCAGGACTTCTTTCATCCTCTTCCGTGCTGTCCCTGAACCCACGGTGCAGCCCCAGCTCTCGGCCGCACACCCGCGAGGGGCAGGCGTGGGGCAGCTCCTTTCCTCGCTCAGATTTCACAAATGCCGAACCTGGCAGCTCGCCTCATGCACGTGGTTTGTTTTAGCAGGGGAGCAAACAGTTTAATTGCTCAGATTCCAGGCCCCGACCTCAACTAACCTTAATTAATTAATTAGATATCGGCACAAGTCATCAGGCCTGTAGGTGAGGAGAGGAAAAAGCTTCTATTTTGAGGCCTGCTCTAGGACCTTCTTGTTTGTCTTTGCCAGAGGAGGGGAGTGGGGAAGTGCTTTCTGTTGCTGTTAAAACAAGACCTGGTGTCGCTCAGGTGAGGGCGATGTGAGCGGCAGCAGGCAGGACTTTGGACTGTCCTACAGAGCCCGTCATACAGGAGTTCACGTGGCTCCTGTCACCTCAAGGAGGCTAATGTCCGTGCCCAAGCCTATCTGCTGATCTGCTGAATTGATTTTTTAGAAACTAAACGCGCATCAAGGCAGAAGGGCTGCAGCTGGAATGGATGTTAGATCTGTCTCTAGTATCTAACTCAGGGTTGGTGGCAGGCTGTCCGTCGGAGGCTGGGTTATTACGGGGCAGACTTGACCCCAGGTAGAGGATGGTAAGTCCCTCTAGGCTCTCTGGACAGTGAGGAGAAAAAGGTCCATCCAGTGGGCAATTCAGGAGGCAGGTCCAACTGGATAGAAATCCCCTCTCTTGCTTACAAGGAGTCCCCGAGCAGCCCTCCCGAGAGCAGCAGCCTCTGCGAACGTGTCGATGGATGCCAAGAGGGAGGTGGAGCAGTTGCAGCAATTGCTCTCATACAGCTTGGGGCGGCTGTAACTCAGCAGGACACAGGCTTGTTTGTCTGCAGGCTCAGATTTGGGACATAAAAGCTTCCTTTGGGAAGGGAAACACAGCTCTGCTGAATAATTCATGGTTTTTTCCTTAATTATTCAATAATAGGTGCCCATTCTTTGTTATTGAGATCCCAGATAAAATGCCAACAGTATATTATGTCTCTAAATCTCATTTTCAGGAGTAGTTTAAGGCCAAATTTTCAAGGTTATAAAAACATCCTAAGATAGAGATAGCAACTTTCAAGACCGGTATTTAAGCTGGGCGTCCAATTCCCCAGGAGCACAGCCTCCGTAGGCATTTTGTAAATGTATCTTTTGGCACCTAATGACCTTGGCATCTTTCTCAAGAATAGAGAATGGAGGGACTTTGGATGACTTCCTGTGGCTAAATTGCAGTGGAAGCTTTTGTTAAATAGGAAATGCAAAAAAGGTCTTTTAGCATGTTTGTTTTGTTAGCTGCTCTGTTACGATACAGCAGAAAAGGCAGGTCTTGTAAAAAGCTGAAGTGACAACCAATCTTGTTATTTTGAGGGTGAAAAAATAAGTAATGCCATGTTTTTCTTCTAGTTCATTTAAAAATTTATGTCTGAGACTATGGTACGAACTTTATGTGGCATCATTAGAATATCTGCTTAAAACAACTTTAGTTTCTTAGAAAGTCTGAAATGCAACGAACAAATGCTAAATCTTTTAAGCATAGTCTACCCCAGCTGCACAACACTGCTACTACTTGTTTTGGCAGATTCCCAACACGGCTGTGAGTCCTCTCTCTGCTTTCTGTCCTCAAAATATTTTCTGGATCAGAGCTTTTGACAATTAGAGTCTGTGGGAGTGTCATGTTCAATGGCTCCAAAACATTAGAAAGAAGTTGAACTGGAGTACATCAGCATTTCTGCACTGACCATGGTAGTGTTATATTTGTTTTGGTTAGTTGAGATCTACTTAAGAAAAGATTAAATGTAGATGAAAGTGTTGAAGTGTTAATTGAGGGGGGTTTACATAAACAATCTCTTTTGTAATGAAGTATTGCTTTGGTCTACAGATTTATACATGTGCATCTTTATTTTATAGTCAACTAAAATAGTAACAGAAACTATAACAACTTAATAGAATGATTTAATAAATAATAGAAAGCAGTGGAATTTGCGATGCTTTGATTTCCAGTAGACTGGAGTCTGAGCACCCCACTGCTACGCTCCAGCCTGCCACCTGCCTTGTGGAGGGGAATCCCTGTCCCCTCTCTGCTTTTCGGGGGCCGGCAGGGAGCTGGGGAGCTTTGCGTATTCCCCGGTCCAGCACAGTGAGCTGGCCCAGTCCCAGGAGCAGCACGGCCACATCAGCAGGCACTGGGAGCAGAGTTAATTCTACTGGTTGGCCTCAGCTTGGGGATCAATGCATTGGATATTATAGATAATATAGACTTGCCCTGAGGCTCAAGTCTTTAAATGTACTTAGGAACTTGAATACACAAGTGATTTCCTGATGGACTTGCCCAAGATCCCAGATGAGGACTGTGACCAGATGCTGTAACCCTTTCTAGTCCCCACAAAGAGAGAGCATTCCTGGAAATGGCAAAGTATGTTGGACTATGTTAGTATTCTGGGAAAAGTATTTAATTTGCAAAAGAGAACAAGAAGAATTCACATAACCCTGACGTGAAGATTACCTATCCCCTGCTCAGCGTGTGCCAACCATACGCCGCTCCAACTTCTGATATTGTAAACTTGTAGCTGATCACTTATGAATCAACGAAAGAACACTAATTATTTACAGAAATTATATGGTAAATAACTGCGCACAACAAATATACTTGCTTAAGTGATAATCTGCTTGTGGATAATTCACAAAGAGGAAAAATGTGATGCTTTCTTTATGGCAAATTATTCACTACTGTGAAGTGATTTGCTAGTGAAATGCTGATTCTTGGCAGATATTTATAGAGCTGTGTCCAAACTTATTAAATATTTCAAGGAAGAGTCATGAGAACATTGCAGAGCGTAGTTAGTGTTTGCGTAAAACTCTGGTAATGATTGCTTAGCATGAAGGTTTGGGTCAAGAAAATCAGCCAATACTCTATACCAGTATTAGATTTTCTTTACATAAATTTCAGATCGGAACAGCAATGGCTTGCTAACTTCAACTTGTATGTGGAAGCTAGGGGAAAGCGAATGAAATGACAAAAATAATTGTTTGCTAGGCTCTTGCTTCAGAAGACCCTTTCACAAACATCAGCTTTTGCAATAGGTTTTCGTGGTGCCCCGATAAACAGCAGCAATTCCTGGTAGCTGAATTGCCCTGTGTGTTACTTGGCAGCTGTCAGTCAATCACTGCTGAAATTTACTTCTTTGTTATATGTGTTTTATGAAAAAAAAATAGGAGAGCATTCACACAACCTAAGTGGACTTCATTAGCATAATAACAATAATGTAGCACTTCTAGAGAAAAAAAACAACCAACAGCTTAAGGGAAGTTCAACCTGCCTTCCAGCCCAGTTTCTGCACAGAATGGGAGCTTTCTAACTCAAGGAATTGAATCTAATTTCCTAAATCTCTGGGCTGACAGTGGAAATAGTACAGGGAATAGAGAAGCGATGACTTCATGCAGCTGGTTATTGCCGTCTGAATCTGAGCAGGACACTTGCGAGATCCGTGCCAACAGAGGCTGCCCTAGTTTGGGCACGGCACCTTCCTGCTGTCTGACTCCGTCCTGATTAAAATGGTTATGGCTTTTGTCGTCATACTCTTGGGAAGTTTGCTGAGGAGGCCTGCCTTGACTCAGCAGTTATAATATACTGGCATGAGTCAGTTAATAGTATCAGGATGTTCAGAATGAATACTACAGCATGTGTGTTATATATGGGTTTTGTCACTGGCTCAGTCAGCCACGCTGAGGCAGTAACAACAATACTGGTGATACCAAAGCCCTGTTCGGGTCAGTAACCATGCAGGCTTCAACCTTAGAGATCCCCGAATTTCAGCTTGTGTGAACTGGTGTGCGGTAAAGACATTTTTTTAAGGCTTTAAATTCATTGACCAAACTGTTTGTGACTTTATGTGTTGTAATGAATATAGAGCTATGCTGATTTTTCCCAGCTAAAGACTGAAAACCCAGTCCCAGTGTTTTGAAGCTGCTTTTCTGACTTTTTTCAAGACTCCAAGGGAAAAAGCATGTGATGAGAGGCCCAGCTTTGAAAATGTAGCAGGATGCCTTTTCTGTGGTAGCTAGGGAACAGGCTTGAAAGCCAAGTTTATCCATATATATGCATATATATTTGAAATATGTGTGTATTTTGAAGCTTTTTAGTATATAATTATATATTCACAAGTATATATTTCCATGTATGTTATACATATACTTTTTTAAAAAGGATCAATTCATGCTAAATCATTTATCATTCTTAAATGAAGACCCAAACTTTTCTTCCTTGCACGAGATACAGCCTGTATAGTGTGCCAAGCAAAACACCACAGTTTGTGTGCCAAGGTACTGCAGGTTTTGCCGTTTTAGGGAAGTTAAATGTAACTGATTTCAGAAGATGTTTAATGAAAATGCTTGCTTTCTTTCACGCTGGTGCTGTTTATTTTTGTCAAACTCTGGCTGGTTTGTTAAATATCACTAAATGATATTTACAAGTTTGCAGTGCTCCCACGGACCAGGTGCAAAGATTTTTATTTATCTATCTATCTATGTATTACATATATACATATTTTCCTGATTTACATAATCAAAACGAGAAATTAATGACAAATTCCCACCTACCCATCATCAGGCACGTCGATGCCCAAATATAATCTCATTTTATTTGTATGCAGTTTAATGCTCAGGGAAATGGATCAGCCCAAAAGACTGAGCATCACATAGTTGTCTGTGAAACTTTCCAGCAGATTAAGGTTTGCATACTTCTGTCTTGCACTCATCCCTTTATTTTACCAGAAACTTCATCTCAATTCCCATACAAACCCACAGCTGCTGGTGTTTGATTTTCCTCCTCTTTGCAGCCCTGGCCATCTGGAAGGCCCTGGGAGCGTATCTCTACTGCAATAACTCTCCATCTATTTTCAAATATCAGCCAGAAATATCTTTTCCCCCTTGCCTATAACCCTCAATTTCTCACCCCATCTGAAGCCACATTTAAAGTGTTGATTTTGCAATTGGAGTTTCTAATTGTGGATTGCGCTTTGAGACGCGAGTTGTCGTCCCAGGCATGGGGGTCCACGTTTGGGTGCCTGCCTGGGGAGCACCCGAGGGAAGGACCGCCGACACCAAGGAAAAGGTCCCTTCGACCTGCTCATCATCCTGCTACCTTCAACTGCTGTCTGGTGGAAAGCTCAGCACTGTGGGTCCTCTCGATATCACTGCAAGCTTTGTGTCACAGATGGCTTTTGCAATTTTTTGGGGTGCTTCCTTTAAGCACATTTGAAGAAAGCTGCATTTTCAGCAAATTCCCTTTGTTGTCCTGAATTATTGAGAGCAAATCATCGTAACATAATTTTTCCCAAACCGCCAATTAAAACTATTTCTGAATTTTCTTGTAAAACCGATGATGTCAGTGTAATTGATTACAGTATGGCATCAAACATCAGTCTTAAAATACTTTCAGATGCCAAATAGAGTAAACGTTGCCACTAAATTCCTTAGCCTTTACTTCTTCAAAGAACTCTACGGGTGTTACTAACTGGCATGTTCATCTGGACAGCCCAGGAACTTCATACACAGGTATGATTCCACCTGCATTTATTTCTTAGCAAGGTTGCAATACGTTATGGGATGTATATGGTGGTCAGTGCCACCTCAGAACACCTTAGAGCACATCAGTAACTAGTCTGCAAGGTCAAAGTCAATTTTTTCAGCTTAATTCTAAGGTGTGTGAGCTGACACAGGCAGGACGCAGGAACAACCACAAAACCACGAATGAAAGGGAAAGAACAAATTTAATCTCGATACCTCACGGAGATCTCCAAAGCAGCACCGAGGCAGAGGTATGCAAGTGGGGAACACAGGCACCGAAGAACGAAAGAGTCCTTATTAGCCAGAGAGTCCTTGTTAGCGAGAGAGTGAGAGCTCAGACTTGCTGTTCTCGCCTGTATTTCAAGGGTTCAAGCAGGCACAGTTTTTCACTTTTTTCTTTGATCTTCAACAGCGGGGCATGAGTCTCAGGCACGCTCAATGAGGTGCCTGTGAGTCCATCACAGCCCTGTGTTATCTAAGTGTGGATGTTCTACTTGTCGAGCACGTAAGGCTAAACAACAATTAGTGTGATATATGTGTTTTCCAGCCCCCCACATGCGAGTAACTTGTGCGTGTTTACAGTCATCCTCCTAGCCAATCTTCCGTTACTTTCCCACATAAGGCATTTTGGGTGATCCAAAGAACAAGGTATCACATTCAACACATCAGTGAAAAATTCTTAATTCTTGCATAAAAGTGCTTTTGGTATATCAAACGCTGAAGATAAATTTATGACAGCAATTCTAATTCGAGCCACGTTCTTGAATTCAGTCCACCTGAGCACAAAGACTATTTGATTGATAGAAAAAATGTGTGATCTATCTGTCTCTAGGGTGCCATCTTTTCCCATTGTCCCTTTGAGCTCTCAGTTCTGACACAATTGAAAACAAGGGGTCAGGTTACTGCTCAAAACGGAATGATTTTATGCCACTTACTAATGCTATTTCCTTGTAGGCCAGCCAAAAAAGATGGAAGAGATTGACATGCTTTTATGCCCCTTGAAATGTGGTATTGAAGACCATATTAGCATACACATATTTACTCTGTCTCTTTCTTCTAATGTACGGCTAGCATGTTCTAAAATTAGTCTGAAGCAGGTTTCTCATAGAGTGGGAATATACTTATTTGAAAGATTTCTTGCCTTCATTTCTGACATAAAATATCTGAGCTGTGTTTTAGATTTAGTTAAGAATAGATACAGCTTATTGATAGACAAATGATACCCCTAATGCTTTGCCTTCCTGTTATTTTGACATTGTGCTTGTAATTGGTGAGTGTGAAACTTGAAAATTAGCAAGATGGAGTTATCTGATACAAAGAGAATACATTCAAATTTGCGATACTGAAATGGAATAGAAATGTATCTACAACCATTTTCCTGTATTTTTTTTCCATAATCATTTCAGGTGGGTGTTTATGTTTCAGAAACTGCAATTTATTCTGCATAGCTCCTTTCATCCAGAAGAAATGGACTACAAGGTGTTTTATAGACTGTGGTAATTTAACTTACAGCGGTAATATAGGCACAACATGGCAAACAGACCTTCTAACTGGCAGAGCACTTAATTCATGCTGAACATTAAGCACCTCAGTACTCCCATGATGAAATCCACTTTGAGACTGCTGACAGGCCATTTTAATGTTAATCACATGCTTACAACCTTTGCCGTATCAAGGACTTAATTTACCAACACTCAAACGGTATGCAGCAAAAGGAGAAAATAGGGAAGACGGTAAGAAATCGTTTCCAGATAGAAAGCATTACACTTCAAAAGTTACTGAAATGGTCACAGTTTCAGAAATCTCATTGACACTTGACTTTATGCCAAGATGTTGTTATTTCCTGCAAAACAAACAAAACAAAAAAAAAGATGGAACAGGTGATCTAGGGAGAGACAAAAGCTTACTCCTTCCATCCAGAAACCATTCAGTGCAAAATTTGGCTCCATATGGCTCTGTCACAAACACTGATAAGACCAAGACCTTGCTCACTCTTCCCTTCATGGGAAGCGGTTGCTCTTGTGGCATTAGTATGTTGAGTCCTAATATTCTTGAGCTCATTCAGAATAGTCACACCCCAGCTGTCTCCCTGTAGCTCCACAGGCAAACAAACAAACAAAAAAAAATTACAACCTGCTGTCAACACAGCGGAAGGGGTAGGAGTCAGCCTTCGCCTTCATGGGGATGGGGTCGTCACTGATTAAGGGCAATGGAGGAAATTCCCTAAAATATCTTTTCATTTAACATGGGTAGGTGAGAAAATGTGTCCTTCACCAAGTGTGATTGCTGATAAAGGTGATGTTAAAACAGTAGCACACTGAGTTTAAGGCTTTGGTGGAAGGGAATATAGTGAATCAGCACCAGATTTGATCCTCCTAGAATCACATGATGGAAAGATTTCAGGCTACATGTGAGATTTGTGCACGATCAGTTGCTGCTTAGAGATTTCAGAATCCGTAAGAGATTCCAATGATAGAAACAGTTTGGGATCTGTTTTGCATCCTATTGTAAGTCTACTGGGTGTTTTGTATATTTTCCTATCTGGACCTTGGATGAAAGATTGTCTTCAATTTCAAGGGGATGAATTCAGTGGTCTTGTTTCCTTTTAACTACAAATATGTACCTTTTTAAAGATACATAGCTTAATCTGCTGGGAAAAAAAAACACCAAACCATCATTTCTTCTTTTATCATTACAAATATGTATACAATCTAAATGAAATACCACACAAAATGGAAGATGGAGAGACGTGTGCTGACTCCATGCTGACAGCAGTAAAACTTTTGCAGAACACATTGAAACTTCTGTCACTAAAACTATTTTATTGCAGCTGGGAATAACAAGAACTGTGAAAACTAATCATTAGACACAATGAAAAAAATGCTTTTTTCTCCAGATAGGTAAATCACATTGTGAGAAGTAATAGATAAACTAATGCTACACAGCCAGCTGTAAATAAACCATCCATCCCAAGGATGAAATATATACTTCTTCAGTCACAATCCTAAACCTCCATCACAGATCTAATTTCCTCCCTTTAGCAGGGGAAAACACAAGCCTTTATCAAACAGTAATCCTTTTAACAGAAATGCCAATTAAAACTACCCTTTTCTTTATACTGTATGGGTTCTTACCATCTGTCTTGCAGCTCTGTACTGTAAATAAGAAGGAAAATAAAAGGATTCTCAGTTTATTATAGCTTTAACTGTAGGAAACAAAATTCAAGCATTCCCTTGATGTCAGCAAATATCTCTCTTGGCACCCAGTGGAAACATGATTGTACTCTTGCACTTCTGCTTGAATTAATGAGTTTGAGCTTAGTGCTCAGGGTGCAGGGCTGAGAGCCAGAGGCTCGTACCCTATAATCCAGGCCTGGAGAGGCTTTTCTTCACCGAGGGCAAGCAGACCTTCGAAATGCCTTTGGCAGACCACACAGCAACACCTAACTGGAGTGGCAGTCACCATGTCTTCTTATTTGGAAATGGGATGTCTTTCCAGCGTATCAAATCTAGGAGAAGTCTTCTGCACTTTTCTATGGAGCTGTACGTTGAGTCAGAGCAAGGTCCTGGATCATATTCCAAAGTAATATCTCCATCTTTCTCTCCTTTCTCTCTCATGCCTACATAAATGTCTATCCCACCGCTCAAAATCGGGAGATATGATAACCAAGTCCATCCAAACTAACAGCAATTTAAAAATGAATTTAGAGTCACTGCTTCTCGAAGCTGCAGCATGTTTTCAGAATAGTACCATGAAAATAATGCAGGACACTGTGAAGATGCTCAAGCCTTCTTTTCTTTCATGTGTAAGCGTATTTTAAGTATTCCATGACCCCTTTTCTTTCATTTTTAGCAAGCGATTCATAAGTTTATTTCCATGTCCTGTGAGACTGATGTCCTCACAAGCTTTTTGTGTTCTGGCAACAGCCTGATCAGTTGGCCAAGAGGAATCTGTCTGTGTGCAGAAAAGCTGCAAGCCTCCAAATTTAGATGAACCATAAACTGTGATTAAAAACAGCATTAAATGTTATTTAAAATGGGGTCCAGAGATTTGGTTTTCTTCCTCACTATGTTAGTTCTGTTTCCCAGAGGTTCCTTTGGTGTCTGGCAGTGGCACACAGTAGTTGGACAGTGGTGGACTATGGTATGATGTGGGGGTGAGTGTGGTGAAAAGGTCACAATGGGTGGCCCTTGCTTAAGCATTATACTGGTTTGATATATCCTATGAACCCACTGCAGTGTGATGAGTTCAGCAGCTTATTTTGGGCGAGCTCCTATGAAACTGTTACAAATTTGCAAACATAGTTCAGGGACAGAAGATTGCATTTGATTGTGTGATCAAGTGGAAAACCAATCATATAAAATTGCTCATTTCAATTAAGATAAACTATCTTTTTTACCCAAAATACCTTTTTTAAAACCTTTTTAAGATCCAGGAGCACAGAAATTATATGTTGCAACAGGTATTAGACTGAATGTCAAGGAAAAAAGTATTTTTCCCACCTGCATGAAAAAAGAGAGATGTCTACCTTCATGCCTTTGTTCGGGACATCATTAATAGTGTGCTTATCGGTGTTACAAATCTTAACAAAATTAAATTATTTTTCTTTTTCCTGATTTTTCCTGTTCTTTCAGCTTTGCTTCTGTTGGTCTCATGGTTTTGCAGATTATTAATTCTGCTTCAGATACACCTTGTGTAGACCTAACCATATGTTTCTACAAATTCTTTGTCAGTCAACACCTTCTCCTCTGGGACTGGAGTGCAATACCTTAATCCCCCTTTGCATTCAGGAAGTAGACCGAGAGCCTTGCTGCCAAACTACTTCCTATCCTTTTAATAACTCCTTTAACTCTCCCATCTCCAGTTTGATGGCTTGTGTTTTATTGCAAAGTGAGCTTTCCTCTTAAAGATAATGATACCCTTTGGTTTCTGAGTACCTAGTAAATTGGTCCCAAGGTGTCTTACGACTTTGACTTGTTGAAACATACACCCCATTCCTTGTACAGCTTCTGTCTTATAAAACTATCCTTACCAAGTTTCTGGCAGTGATGGACTTTCCATGTTACGCTAGCGATCATGTCATAACCAATTAACAATCTGCACATCCTGCAAGGTTGGGACGTGTTTGCTGCTATGTGTTCGCATGCAGAACTCCAATCAACTCGTATATCTAACACAGACAAAAGGTTTATTAATGGAAAAGACATTCTATGCAACATAGAAATTACTTCTTGAATTATTTGTTAGATGTTTCTCATTAAAAAAAAATCCAAGAAATGAGAGAAAAATAAGATAAACTCTTCAACATCAGCAGCAATGTATTGAAATAAGCAAGTTCTATCTATCAGATCGTACTTGCTTTTCCACCACAGCAGCCCAAATCTTATCATGAGGCTGAGGAATATGATATGTTTTTCAGACAAAACCAATCTAAAATATCAGATCAATATTTCGGTTTAATTGTGCTGCCTTGGAAGCCTGGTCGTGTATAAGGGTCAGCGTCATATGTGATCCTAGGTGGCAGTAAATGTTAGGATGTTTCTAATCCATGAATATGTGTAACCAAAGACAACCAAAACTGTGCTATATTTGTCTCAGAAGAATATAAGACTTCAGTTTCATTTCCAGTAATGTGTACTAATGCACTAATCAATGTAAGACGTGAACCAGAATGTCTCCATGACGAAATACTGTAGTGTCTAAAAAGGACTTACATCCTTCCTATGGAAAATCTAAACAAACTCAGAAAAATTCAGAAGAGCAGATATCTCCTCCTAAATGCTCTAACTTCTGCATAGGACACATAGATTTTAGTTTCGTAAGAATTTCATAACAATAACTACAGGTGTCAATTTACTTCAGACAAATGTAAACAGAAATTTGAAATCTTCTGGGAGAGTACCAGTTCTGGTGAGGAATGCTACTGTCTTTTTGGCAAATTTCACCATATCAATTGGCACTCCTAAATAGTAACTAATTTGAATAATTTACTATATAACAAGGAAAGTGGCTTTCTTGCGAATGCTTGCGTAGTGAATATAATTAATACCACACTGAGGGTTTTGTCAGTCTTCCTCAGTGCCCCTTTCTGAATATTTTTCTCTGAATGATCCACTTGGCCTGTCATTCGTGTGGTTTTTGAGATAAAACAATCCTCCTCATACGAACATTCAGTTTAATTACTAAGGCCACTGCTTAAATAACTCTGCTGGAGCTACTCCATCTGTGAACTGCGTGAGTCTACGTAGAATAATTCACTACACGTGTAAAAAGAAAGGGAGAGACATACAGGAAAACTGCAGATAACCCCGGGGCTTAGCAGTAGGTCTACTACAATTATATACAAGATTTTCTGAAGGTGACCTTGCGGGTGTTCATTTCTTACTCTTGTCAACAGTGGGCCATGATGACAAGGCGGGCAGAAGGTAGTAATGAGACAGTTTGATTGATCAGTGAATGTCAAATTAATTCAGCTGGAAGCTTGCCAGAGCAAAACACAAAACTGCATGGTGGAATAAATAGAAGAGTGGATTTGATACTTTGGGTAGAACAATGCCCTGAAACCACTGAAAAGATGGCTCAGGCATGGAAAGGTAAAAAATGAATTCTGTAATGAATTATTTGTCATTCAAAATAAATTTGGGTTTACAACAGGAGATAAAAACCGTACTCAAATCTTAGCAGCTTTGCCAAAAGGAGAAGCAATATATTAGAAAAATGTTAGTGGGACAGGTGACGAATATTCATTTATCTTTAGGCAATCTGCAAATTCAGCCTCTTAGATTAAAATCAAAGGCATCAGTCTGGGGAATTCAGTAGTTTAAAACATGAAGGAAAAAGGCCCTTTTTTAACTTTATTTTATATGTGCAAGCAGGTATCATTTTATAGAGCTTCTTCAGAATCAATCTTGAGGAGATCGGTCTATTAAATATATTTATTTGGATTTGATTACAATAATTTATGAAATGTTTATGGTCTGCTGTATACACAGAGGGGAAACCCTGGCCGACTGAGGCAATGGCAAAGCCTCCCTCACTTCACCAGGTGCTGGGTGGTACGGCTACACGTGCGAGGCAAAATTGTCCCTACTGCAACCAGGTTTTTATCTGATAATCAAATATAGTGGCTACTTTCAAACTTACTTAATTCAACCCATTTCACTCCTATTAGCACGAAAAATAAGTCACCTCCTTAGCAGTACTCTGCCTTGAGAAAAAATATCTACATGAATTATGCCTCCAACTAGCACATTGCCACTGGTGGGCAGCTCCCTCCTTTTCAACGTGGCTGTGCATCCAGAAAACCTTCTCTCTCCTGAATGTAGTTTTTTTGATGTAACGGGGTTGGGAGGAAGGGAAGTGGTGGGGTTATGGAGAGATGGGGCTAAAACGTGGGAAAACCTTCAGCGTGGCCCTATCCATCCCATACTGCTTTTCCCCAGAGCTGTTTTCCGTGGATGCCCATGCTCTTGTCAGGTGCTGTCTTTACAACCATCTTTTTTTAAAACCAAAAAGCGGGTGTGCTAAATGTGAAATCTACACTGTAGAAATGCCCGCACACGAGTTATATCCGCTGCCGGCAGGCTCTAATTACATAGCTGTACGTTGCTAAACGTTCTTTTTCATAAAATAAGTAGCATTGTCCTATTTAGACTGTAAAAGTACTTATCTCAGCTTTGTGTTGTGAACATCAGTCCTAGAGTGGGTATTTGCTACAGTTTCACGCAGGATTGGTATTTATGCCGCAATTGCAAGACGGGCTTTTACCCGTGTAGAAAGATATCTATCTGAGCTTCATTATCAGCCCTTTATGCATCTGCTGTTCTGCTGGAGGTAGAATTTTTCTTCTAAGTGTAATGCTGATGTTGAAAACATGGAGAGAGCTGCTATAACTAGGGTTAGTTCAATTGCTCAGTGTCTCCTGGGAATATTCATGCCATCGCACTTGTAAATTAATTTCCTTTGGCTATTCTGTGTTCTACTTCTGTTAATTTTCTATGAACATTTCGACAATATGGTTTTATCAACACAAATATTCATAGAATGACTGTTTCTAAGCCAAAGCATATTTGCAAGGGCTACTCCTGGTGCTCCCGCACGGAACTGTTCTGAAAGGACAGAGTGCTCTTGTATTGTTTGTAAGAAAATCTTATTTTTAAAAATGACTACTGAAAACAACAGCAGCTTAGACGAGTAATTTTGCTCCTGTGTTAACAGAGTTTTAGGGCTGCAAATGTAATTTGCTGAACACCAGGAAAGGCTGATAGTAAGGTTCTTTGTGCGGTTACAACTCCATCATCTTTGGTGTATGTGCTGTAAATGAGGTTTTGTATCTGGAGGGATAGAAGCAAATTCATTAAGGTGAGCTTCTTATGCTCGTGTTTGTTTGCACCACAGGACTGGCCAAACCTGGAATTTTGACATTGCAGAGGCCCATACACCAGGAGCTCATTCTGCATGGTGCAGAGGGAGCGAGGGGAGGGCACGCAGTGGTGGGACATGGGTCCTGTGGATTTTCTGCACAGACACCACTGAGAAAATCCACTGGTGACAGCACACTTATTCTAACTTGACACCGGGACTGCTGCGAGCACATCTGGGCCTTACGGCACAGATTGGATGGTGGGTAGACATGGGAAGACAAGACATGGGAACTTTGCCACCAGCTTCAGTGGGAAACAGATCGAGGTGTTGTCTTTTTATGCATTTATCTACAGTGATTAATTTTTTAGGGAGACAGGGACAGCCAGCTGCCACTGAGCTATCTGTTCCTAGGCTCCAACTGTTCGATAACTTTCCAGCCGGAGAAGCCTTTGTCCCCACCTCATCTGTTTTTGGTCATTCACATTATCACTTGATAAATATCTCATGACATGATGCTCTGTTTTACCCAGACCTGCACCTCAGAGACCTCCCTGCAACTTCTGCCATCCCAACCATGGGAATGTAATGCATCAATAACAAAAAAAAATAATGACTTGATGTGACATGAAGTGAGACCTGAAATACCCTTGGTATTGTGTGTTAGCTACATTTCAAACCTTCACACGCTACAGGGTTTAATGGCTTACTACAGTTCTGTTGAAAAACTTTACTTTTTTCATCTGAGTAGAAATTTGTCATATACAGAGGAACAATTAGTCAACCTGATAGATGACAGAGTCTCTTGATCCGATCTGTATAATTATACGATGCTGATGAGGTTCTTAGCTCGTTCTTTTCCTGCAGCTATAAGCGTATCAAAATACTTGTTTGAGCACTACCTGCCCTTGATAAAAAGCTCCTACTTGTTTTAACAGAGGTCTGCACACCCTGTTGGCGCAGTGAAATACCCTATGGATGAGAAACTTCAGTGCAAAACTTTAGGCGCCCAGTTTGAACACCCTGAGTTAGCAGCCTGAGCTGAGCCTGGTCTCTGATGAGCAGAACCACCTTCACGAGGTGCCAAATTCTTTCCACTGTGGGGGGAAGCTCAAGAGTCATTTGGGTGTCTGAGCAAAGCGGTTAAACTATGTATTCTCTACAAAGCGCCATGATTTTGAAGTGGTGTCTAAAACTGCACAGCCCACCTTTCCTCCAGGAGCAGACATTTGCACATGGGTGAATCTCACTTGACTTAATTTTGGCACAGAAATTGTCGCCTTTTTAGTGATGCAGATTCCTTACGTATGCAGGGGAAAGCACAATCCTGCAGTTGCGCTTTCAAGGGTTTCTGCAGAAAAGTGATCCCTCGGGGCTTCTGATCTTTTAACTCCCAAGGCAGGAAACCTGCTGCTTTTCAAAGCAATCATTTTGTTGGTCTGAGTTTGCTCCTCTTGAAGTCTGTCATTGAATTCAATGGGAAGGATCTCAGCCCACCTACTGCCTTGAAATTCCACCTATTCTTTTCTGGAATAGTAATAACTAACTATTTCTCCACTGTGATAATGCTATTTAACTCTCCAGTTCATTTACAGTAATATACTCCCCTAATATTTATTGTACACATTGATAATTTTTACATGATCTTCATTTCCAGATAACGTCCATATGTCTACATGAAAACATTTTGATTTTCCAGCTGATGTACATTTCTCAGTACTGCAGCAATTGAACGCATAGCTATTGCTTTGAACCTTGAAGAGTTATCGTAGGACTGGAATGAACTTAAAAGTTGCTTTAGAAGCCCCTCTAATCTTTAAACAATTCACACAAAAAATCAGGTGCCAAGCATTCCATTGATTAAAGATTATTTAGCATGTTTGACTAGCTTTCCAAAAAAAAAGCCACATATCTAAAACTTAGTCACATTTCTGTAAGCCTGCGCTGGTGTTTCTGACATGATTTTTATTAATGTTAAAGGAAGGGAAATGGTCTCCATTTTTCCCAAAGGAAATACCATGTTTTCATATGGTGAAAGGACAACCATGGTTTGCTGAGATTTCCGTTGCCGTGACTCATTTACTTGTCCTCCTCTTTCAGTAATTAGCCTAGATGAGCTCTCTTTCTGCCAGTTGGCATTCCCAGAGTGTCTGGGGGGAATCCTGGTGCTTTCGGTTTGCATCAGTTGAAATGAGAAAGGTCCTGGGTCACTCCTGAACACAGGTTTTGGCATCGTACCCCACTGCGCAGTTGGCCCCGCTCGCAGGGCTCGCTGCCCTCACTGCTCTGCGCTCTCCCTCGCCTCCCGCTAATTAAAGCGTGGAGTCCGAGCAGCTGGGTTTGGTAGTGGTGTGCTCACAGCAGGGATGTGGCATCTCCGAAGGGGCACCTTGGGGGAGGGAACATTTAAAAACATACGGGAGGAAAATGCTACTTGAGACATTTTTGACACCTTGAGTTTCTAAATTGGTGCTTGGATATGAGGAGGGATTACTGCAGTGAGGTTTTCCCCTTGTTCCTAAAAATCCTTTGCCTCAAGATTTTGCAGTACACAGCATTTTTCAAGTGGAGGGAGGGGGAAGGGAGGGAAGCATTAAAGATAAGGATTATATTAAGGGAAGTGGCCAACTTTGGAGCCAAGCAGCGTGACAAGACTGAGGTAGAAGAGCAGAGACTGATTTTTGATGTGGGATAATTTAACTTGAGACCATGACTATCTCTCGCAGTTTTACACACTGTAATGAATGCAGGCATGCGGCAAGAACAGTTTGGGAGCATCTGATACATGAAAGCATGAATATGATATTAGGCGTTTTTAATTGCTGAATTTTTGGTGTCTCAGGCTCTTTTGTAATATTTTCCATTGTTGATATGCTTTCTTGAGAAGCTATAAGGGTGCTCTTTAGCTCTATACAGTGCCTTGGACACAGAAATGTAGAAACCAATTGAATTGTTTCTATACTTTGTGCTACTAAATGATTTATTTTGTAAGAGATCATCTTTTCTAATGCATCTCCCTAATTAAGCTACTTCAAGCACCCTTCTCAGCGCAGTGTATATTGGCCCAGATTCAAGATCTGCTCGGTGCAGAGGAGGCGTTCCAGGAGCCGATTATGGGTCTCAGACTCACAAACCCCATCTGCTCCGGCCTTGATTCCGATTTGAGCGTCTGAAGGGGAGGCTCCAGGTTGCCCCAAGTTGTTTTGTGACCTCGGAGACTCTCAGCCAGCTGGGAACTGAGAAAATGGAGATTTTTACCCATTATACACATTGTGACTGGGTGTGTGACAACTGAGTGTTTCCCCAGCTGGGGCCGTACTCTGTCTGGATGTGCTCTGTCAGTAGTTGGGATGAGTGGGAAGAAAAAGTGGCCCTTTTAGTATAATTCTACTTCACTGTTATATCTGTCTTGTCATGATGATGTCTGTTAGTCCTCATCAGCCTCTACATGAGACAAGTGAATACTGCTCTCCCCAGACTTACAGGCTTACACTGAAGTAATTACAAATGGTATGAATATTTAGTCACAATACCTCAAAAGTTTCCTTAGGATATGTTTCTAAAAGAATTCTTTCATAAAAAGCAAAGGAAAAAGTGATAGCTTCACTGAGTTCAAATGGAGAGCTTTGATGTGTTGATATTCTTGGTATATTTCTGTCAACAGTGTAAGTTCAGCTGTAACTATTTTTGCCAAAAAAATATTTGAGATGCAGTGTTGGGGAGACAGATACCGATCTTGGGACTGGGGGAAGATGCATTTATTCAACAAATGCTCATAAAAAGTTATCCCCAGAGCAGTTCTAAAAACAGTTGATCTTTGCAAATACCATATTAACCTTTAAAAAAAGAGAATCTGTTGTCATTGCTTAAGTGAAATCAGGTGTCTGTTGGATGCCCTGTTGTAGCTCGTTTGCTGACACCTGAGACATTGAAACTCACCTGCAAAGGATTCTGGCCAAAAGAGGGGTTGTACTTAGGCAGCTCTGAAAGCAGTGCTGGTGATGTGAAATTGTAAAATTACTAAAAGAAAATCTTCCTGCTGCAAGAGTCAAGGACAAACCTGGAGTTAAAGGGAATTGAATCAGAAGGTTGTTTTGGCAAATTATACTCCCAGGCTACTTAAGAAGAAAGTTTTATGAATGTGAGAAAAAATAACTCCTTGAGCTTGATACCTACCATTTCTGAGATAGCTGGTGAGTACTTTTATTGTGAATGTGTTTACGTTGTTATGACTTGTGAGGAGATTCAAAACTTTGATCTAGTTTAACAAAATAAAATCATAGCAGGAAAGCTTGAGAAAGGTGCAGGGAGGCCACTAGGGAACTTTGTCAGTGCTGGTGGGTCTGCTGGAGAGTGTCTCTGCACAGTTTGCACAAAGAGCAGCTTTGCTGGCAGTGAAACTTCCAAATAAACATCTCTTTCTGATCTCCAGAAGTCTTATTTTGGATAGGGCTCCCAAGTGTCTTTTGGTAGAATTCCCTGACACATGGAAGCAGAAACATCTATGTTTCTGATGGAGTTTATTCTGTCTCTAAATACTGACAGATTATCCTTGCCAGAGACACCTTACACCTGAGCTTGGGAAAAAAGCATACATCAAAATGTTCTTTATCTCTCTTTTTTTTTTTTCTTTTTCATTCTTCAATAAAGTAAATGAAGGGTATTTACAGTAAAATAAATCACCAGAAGAAGATGCTTTCAGTGCTGTAGTACCCAGTTCTCTACCATCAATATCCCCAGGATGATATCCAGGTCTAACATACAAGCGTTAATGAAAAAGAGGGTCTTAATAAAAGTAGCTTTTTCATATTTGGCTTTTTTCAGGTTGCAGAGTTATTGCTTTGCAAAAGCCATTAGAAGGCTCCCGTAACTGCACTCTCTGTTGGAGACGGATGTCATGTCTAAAAATGTTGTCACCTTCAGAATATTGTGAAAGTCAGGGGAAAGTTATTTTAATAAAGCAGTGCTAGAAGTTGTGGGTAGAATCACAATGGAAAAGCAACAATTTCCTTTATATGGCCGATGCAGTAATCTCAGCTTCTCTGGGGAGATGCTAAGAATTACGTGGATGGTGAGATTAGTGTATTACTAAAACGTTTAACAGCAAGAGCAGCTACTGTGTTACCTCTCTAACACGTTAATAATACTTAACACTTCTGAGTTGTATAGCTCATTTCTTTAGAGGTCTGTTGTGCCCCTGCTGCCTTCACTGCAACCAGCTGGAGCTACCTTGAGAGATGGAGAAATAGGAAGGCTTTCTTAGGGAAGTGATTGATTGGGGTGAGATTGGGGTTCCTGTGGGAAATGATGGAAGCTGTCAGGCTCGTGCCTGGGAAAACGCCACTGAATGACAGTGCAGTTTTCCTAAAGGAAGAGGCTTTCTGGTAGGGGAGAGATGTTGCATTGCGCAGGAAGAGCTTGATGGTGATTCTTGGAGGAAGGGTTAATAGGAGAGTCGTTTTGTAGCCAACATAAAATTCAGCCTGCATTGACGGCTTCTTCACTTGGAAAGCTCGCTCTTTCTGCAGGGGAAATCACAATAGGTGAGAGTGGGAATAAAGGCGATTTCTTACCCGTTCTCCTCTGACTGACCCCAGGCCTTGCAATTTATGCGTTGTGCTCTTTTCTCTCCCTTGCTCCATTAGCTGCCCCCGCCAACTCTGATGCCAGTAGTTAAACTGCTTCCAGTTTGGGTTTTTCACAGGCTTTGCTTTCAAGTTTCGTCTCATTCATGGAGACTTCCACCCCAGATTCCCCTCAGTTATTTATTTATGCATAAAAGCTGCTTCTCAGCAAAAGCACAGACCTGGGCAGGAGGCATAGTGACACGTCTGATGTTTCCGCTGCCTAATAGCGGGGTTGCTGGAGGGGCCAAGCCAGCACAGCAGAAGCAACACACTACGCACAGGGCCCGGGCGATGCAGAGGAGAGCTCTACTTGGGCTTGGGTTTATTTGCAGGCTCCGATTAACAGCGTTGCCATCCCCTCTCCTGCTGTGTCGTGTCTTGCTTGCCCGTCTGCTCTTAACTGAGACCCAAAGAATATCATGTACTCTCACAACCTTGGTAATTATCCCGGCTACCTTGGCTCCTACCTCCCAAGCCAAGGCTGCCAATCTCTTTTCTATTGCTGACCAGCCAGACTTGCCTTGTAAGTCCTCTTAATTGGCTTTTGGGGATAACTGAAGTTTACCTATTCTGCCTGGCCAATTTGCTAACAAGGCTCAGCTGCCTTTGCTGGGCCTTGACAGGCTGGAGAAGGATTTTTGGGTCTTGGCGAAGCTCAGTGCCATTGGAACAGCTGCCAGTGGTACCTGAGGGTTGCTGTCGGTGGCTTCGCCTCCCCTGTGAGAGGCTTCTTGTGTGTGTCCAAAATGTTTCTCATTGAAAAAAGCTGGGTGAGTGCTCCTTCACCATCCCCTAAACATCCTCTTCCCCTTCCCTTCTCACAAACCATACAAGTGGTGTATGCCAAGGAAAATAGCGCACCTCTATGTGGTATCTTACTCCTACTTTCTATCTGTGTATTCTAAGTCAGATATGTTGAAAATAATGGGATTTATAACACTATTATGGTTCTGATAGTTGGCCATATCTATGGCTAATCTTATTTTTTCTGAGCTCCCCTGTCCTTCGCTGCACTCTGATTTGATTATTTTTTTTTTTGTAATGTAGTGATATCAGTCTCTAGGAGGCAATGTTCTGTCACAATTAGAGTTATTAGATGGCACTGTGTATAAAAAGAGGCCAAAGTGACTTGATAGTTATTTCCTTTTTTGTAGCTATAGACTCATTAGAAGAGCCTCATCCACTTATGGCAGGCAGGCCAGAGCACACCTCATTAGTGTTTAGTATGAGAAAATCCTGGCATGCAGCACCAAAGGTTAGTTACAGATTTATTTCATGATAGATCTAAAGCTCTCTATTTTAACACTTGCTCTAAAGGAAAGCTACTGAACCATGGCTCTGTATTGCAGTACATTAAAATGCAATGATAATTACCCTCATTATGAAAACATCTCATAGCTCTTGCAATACTTGCTTCAAAAATGTATTAAGGGGGAGTACACTTGGGATGCAGTCCACAGAAGTAGGGGGTGAAGTCTCAGAAAGCAAAAGTATGTTTATGGACAGGAGAGGTAGTGAAGTCCCTCCCTTGACTGAATCCTACTGCAAACTGCTGTCTCAGAAAAGGTCTAATTCGGCGCTCACCAGTCAGAGGTTTCCCATCGTCCTCACTGGAAACAGCACTCAGTGAGTCCCAGTGGTCCCTGTTTGTCTCGTACAGGTCTGGTCTAGGATTGACTCGTTAAATGGGTTTTGTGTAGGTGCATGCTTACCTGGTACTCTCTCCTGCAGAATTTCTGCTTTTGGTAGTTTTGAGGTGACAAAGTGAAAGAAAGGTGTTTTAGCTGAAAACAGAACTCATTAAAAGTTAGGTTTGTATTTTCAGCTTGTCCACGCACATGGGGGGAAAAATAGTTCTTGTGCATAATATGTAACCCACGGGATTTGGTTTAAAGAGCTGTATTAGCCTGGAGACAAAAGAGGGAAGCCTTAATTAGAAATAAAACAAGCAGGCTTTCAACCACCTTGAGCTTGGTGGGATACAGAAGAGGCCTTGCAGTAAGAAAACTCCTTGATCAACCGTGTTTCCACAACTACCACTGCCTAGAAAAGCTGTTATGTTGGGTGAGAGAATAAAAATAGGATATATCTCCCCATCCCAAGCAGTGGTAAGGTTTTTCTGAAATGTGATTCTTAGCAGGGGTCAGCATTTTGATAAGGATCAACATCTGATCCTTACAGTTCAGAGGAAAACTCTGCTGACGTACGTATGTCTTACAGTTTGTTGCTCGTTCGTAGCCTCCAGGAGGCATGTGAGCCGAAAACCAGTCAGTTGGGTAATCGTGGTAATTAAAAGAGATGTAAACTTTCAAAGTAGCTGACACTTAGTCATTACGCCAAGCTGCCATGCTTGACTGAGCTAACGTTAATTCCGATATCCCATTATATCTGGCTGATATCAGTTTAAAAGATAGCTGCAGTGTTTCTTTAGCAACTTGCAGCTACAGTCATAAAAGTATCGATTGCAGTGTACGTTTGACAGATGTGAGATGTATTTAAGAGAAATTGTGCCATAGATATTCTTTTACTTAAACTGCTTAATGCCATATGGATTCCAGACGTATTGTTCTGGATTTCACTGGTAAGGTCCTGTGGAATCTACCTGAGAGGTGCAAGATTGAGGAAATGCCTTCTTTTGGGCTGCATTTTTAGATTCTTAGCATAGATCCCTTTGATTTTGCTACCTGACTACAGAGGTGGTTGAAAATGGGAGAAAAAGCAGGTTTTTTAGCCAAGTTCACCGTTTTCTCTGCGCTTTCACCACATGCGAAGTTATAGACCTCAGCCGAAGTGAAGTCTTCTAATTGACTTCAGCAGCCTTTGATGGAGGGGCTGAGCACTGAAGTTTTCTATTCCTTGGGAATTATCTACGTATTTAAGAGTTATTTTATCTTGTCTTTCTTTCTGGCACCAAATTGATTTCCCAGTAGTGAATTATTATTTTTAAGATCTTGTTAGGTTTCATTAGATACTAAAACCCGAGCTAGTGGAAGCTGCTGGGAGCCGAAAGGGAGCTACAGAGAAGTTGTCACTTAGAAGACATAAACTCTATGAAAGTGGCAAACAGGGTTGCTCCCAGCAGACTTCATTCTTACAGGTAGCTAGACAACATGAAGTTTCTTTGTTCAACCCTTAAATGAATTCTATTTTCTTTTCCTAAGTATCCCACCCCTTGCTATCTTGTAAGGTAAATTAAGATTTTTATTAGACAATACATTCTCAATTTCTTCATTTCCGCATGCAGTTTTGAATCAGTGCATGTGCCCACACTGAAGCATAAGGAAAATGCTGGGAATTGCCCTAAGATAAGAAAGCATAAGACAAGAAAAAGATTTTCATTTCCCTTTAAAAAATTAAAAATCCATCAACTTGAAAAACGCAATAAGCTTAATTACTTTTATCTCTTTCTTTAAAATCATGTGCTGGCGTATAGCATGGCAGGAGAAAAATCATGAGCAGGCCCACAAACTTGCATGCGAAATGGGAATAGTGAAATGAAATGGCAAAAGAATTATTCATAGATTTATTTCTCTGTGTTTGGCAAAAAAAAAAAAAAGTGACTCTGAGGGCTTTCACAGAGACAGGCTTTCTGGCATTATGAAAAAAAGGCCAAAGTTCAACTCTATCTAAAGATTCAAAAGCTGTCATCAGATGAATGTATGCCTTACAGTGTAGCTTGCAAAAATCGTTTCTCAGCTAATATCCTCAAGGACAAGATACAGTTTGATTTGGCTCTTCCAGGAGGTATTCTTGACTGCTTTGGAAAGCAATATTTTAAAATGGGGGCGAGGGAGGGTGGTGTGGAGTATTATTTTTAAGGCTCTGCAAATCACAACATCCATCAGCCGTGAGGATGGAGACTCTCTATAATATGAATCTTGAGTCTTTTATTTTACGCCTAATTGGGAATTGTTTTAATGAGTTTATGAAAATCAGTATGCCTTCGAAAATGTTTCAGGAGTTGTTTTTGTTTGGATTAGTGCTGCCTTCTGTTTGTTGGTTTCTACATTGTAGTGTAGAAGGATTTTGGACTTTTTTTTTTTCTTTTGTCAACCGTTGCATTTGATTCATATGTTGATAGACCCTTAACACTATGTAAATAGATTGGGTAGCAAATCTTATCAAAAACTGCATAGAAAGATGCTGGAGATGACAACGTAGTAGTTCAGTGTTCCTGTACTGAAGCATTGCGGAGACCAATAATTTACTACTTTTTCTTTTTTTTTTTTTTCCCCCCCTCCCTTCCCCAAAGCTGATTGACACAGAAAATGAAAATGGTAAATAAATGTTCATGCTAGTTTATTTAAAGAGGTGCACGGGCTTTTGGCATGCATCCCACAGGTTATTTAATAAGATTTGTGCACAAGGCTCCCACACAGTGCTTACCCCCTGATGGGCAAATATGCATGCTACGTGGCTACTTTTAAATGCGGGAGTCTAAGAGGCCTAATTCCTATTTCTTTATTCAGTCAGCAGTGCCATTATTACTACTGAAGAAAGGGATCTTACATTTTGAAAAGCCCCGATGTTCCCCCCGCAGCCCTACTCTGGCAGCGGTAGCTTCAATGAATCACGTGCGAGGAATTACTGATGGAGAAGTACCTGCTTTAGAACTTCTCAGGAACATGCTTACAGAGATGCTTTGGCACAGGAGAACCTGCAAAGATCACTAAAATAACAGGCAGCCATTGCAGGTCAGAGTTTTCTTTATTTTGTTCTTGGTCTGATGGGAGATTTGGTCAGAAGGCAAATTCATGGGGTGCTGGTAGTTGACTTCATTCCTGAAGCAAAGTCTTTAAAGGGCCAGGGTCCCAGCTGACCTGCGCTTGGCTCAGAAAGGGAAGAGATCCTGTGAATTTAGTTGAAAGTGGTTTCCAGCATAGCCTTGCAGATGAAACTAAACCGGGGACACGATTTGAGTACACCCGTAGATGGCTGCTGATAGTGGGAGAGCTGTTTTCAGGGCAGTGGCATCCATTTGTGTTTCCACATTTCTACTGCTTCTACCAGTCTCCTTGCTTGTTTTGCTCCTGTAGCTGACAATTTTATATTAACAAAAATAAATAAATAAAAGGAAGGATGGATGATTTAGCAGTTTTGCATCAACTGGAGAAAGCCATTTTTTTCCAATTGTTCTGGCTCAAAAGATGTAATGGGAAATGTATCTCATGACTGGAGTGTCTGGAAGATAAATCCAGCATACACAGCTGAACATCAGCACAGGGAATCAGAAAGAGCAGGTCCTGTACAGGAATCCTGTAAACCAGTTAAGATACTGGTGGACTGGGCAAGCAAACCTTTGCAGAGCTATCATTTATAATGTGAAATGCAGAAATAGCACGCAGCTTAAAGGAAACAGCAGGAGAAAATTCCTTTGTCTTCTCTTCTCTTCATATATGTCAGTGTAGCCTACAATGGTGCAAATCAACATCGATTTTTCCATCTCTTTACTGAGGTGGATTTCATCTGCCTTTTAGTAAGATGTGGAAATTCCTAAATGGTCAAGGGTGTAAATTAGCATGGAAACTGTCTGTGAGAAAATGAAGGGCATGTTTTTAATGGTTCTGTTTCCTATAGGTACTTGGAATTGTATTTGTTTCACTTGTGCTCTGTTCTGGCAGTGCTGTGTATCAAGCGCATCCATGGAAGTGAGCTGGTTTCACCTCCAGTCCTGGCTTTGTCAAATTAACTCAGGCCACAGTTTCCCAAGTCCCTGGAGCTGTGTTTGTGCCCCTCTATCACCAGGCTTGCCCTGGGCATGAGTTCACAGCAGCGTCAAGCCTACGGTGGTATTGGTTAAAGAAAAAAAACAACTCGGCATCCAGCTCAAAGACGATGGAAATTACTGAGACGGAGAGGATTTGTAATTTCGCAAGACATTTTTTACAGCCCCTTTTCCAAGTGCAGCTTCGTTTTATTGGTTTAATGGATGTTTGTCCTCCAGATTCTTGTGCTTTTATCATCTAGGGAGAGTTGAAAAACAAACTTTATAAAACTCGATAATTTGAACAAAGATATAATCAACTATAAAAAAATGCAGCCTTAAAGATGTGGGAATCTTTCATTTAGTGTCCTGTGCAATGATACTGGGCTGATAGTTGTAATTGTTTATCACTCTTTAACGTGATCGATACGGTAGCTAACCGCAGTTCTCTCTTTCAATACCATTGATTGTAACAGCTCTGACTGACAGTCGCTTCGTGTACGTTACAGCTGTAGCAACAATTAACATGACTTCTGAATGGCTGGGGAGATTTAGACTCAAAGGATGCTATTCTTCACTGATTTACAGCCCTTACAGTATTCCTGAGGCTATGTGAAATGTAGATCAATGGAGAAGCTGGCCTAGGTGATGAGCTAGTCCATCGCAGAGAAACATTTCCATTTTGGTGTATTTACAGTATAATGCACTTGGCTCCTCTGGTATTACCTCTAAAGTGAAGTAGAGGTGTGCAACATTGGGATTGAAAATTTAAAAAAAAAAAAATAAATAAAATTGTTCTTAGAACACATTCACTTACAAAGTTATTACTTGACTTTTTCATAGTGTTTGAGTCAGCACAGGTGCCCAAACATGAGAAATACAGTCCTGTCAAACTCCCTTTTGTCTGACACCACTTCGCTGCACGCGCCTTATCTTTATGCTCTGTGCTGAGCTGTGAACCCTCCTCTCCAGACCACTGTCCTTCAGCAGGAAGATCCTGAGGCAGACCATGATGATCCTGAGGCAGACCATGGACCAGTTAAGTTTGCTTTGAGCAATTTCAATTTGCAGTTGGGCAAAGGGCTCTCCATGGATCTGCCTACTGGTAGGGCCTGGCAAAGACCTGGTTTTACGGCAGTGCTCAGCCTGTGATACAGGCACTGGGGCAGGAGCCTGATGTTGGCAGGTTCATTGTATTTTGGGCCAACCCAGCTCCGGATCTGGGAGCAGATGGAATTAGTCAACCTTTGTTTCCTCTGGGATCACAGAGCAGAGTTGTGTTCTTGCTGCTTAAAAGCCTATTCTTTGGTTGTCTCCTTTTTTTTTCTTTGATGATGAGTACAAATAGTGGTAGTTAATTCCCTATCAAGATGAAGCTACCATTGCACCCTGACCATTAACCTGACCATTCATCAATGAATGAATTGATGGTAGTGCTTCAGTTGTTTAACAACTGTTAGGTTTCTCCTCAGCCTGTGCGTGATGCTTACCTGCATTAGTGTGGGGGTCTACTAATAATCTATTAACACTTCAGGTTATTGAAAGACCACCTTGAAACACTTTTAAATTATGTTTGTGGGAGTCAGTGTAGAAAAAACTGACTATAAGAGTTTGGAAGAAAAAATCCCCCTCTCGCCTTATCCAATATGATTGGGTTCTGTGCACTGGACAAATCAAACTAATCAAAGTAGCATTGTGGTGCCACTGGCTGAAGGCTGGTTGTGAAACAGGTTTGTGCATGCATGGCGTTGCCAGGGCCTTGGTTCGTATGGCCTGCACACCCTTCCCATTGCAATGATGCCATTCTTCTTTCTGTTTTCAACAGGTCTGCAGGTTTCTCACTGCAGTTATGATACATCACCTCACCGAGTGCTGGGAGATGCAGAACGTGCACCACGTGCAGCTGTTAGAAGCTGTAGTAGGGGGAAAATGGCTTAGATTTTGTTGGCGCTGTTGCCACCAGTCTTGACTGATAATAGAACAAATAACGAAAAGTAGATTTGCTTGCATCGTGGATGTCAATGTAATCCTGATTTTTGTACTGTGTGTCCTTTCAAAGCTGGTCCATGTCAAAGTTAGAGCCATCGTATTGAGTGGCCCAGAGCACAAAAAAGCAGCTGTCCTACATAAAATAAGTTTTGTTTCTATTTTTCTTTTCTTTGCTCTTCTTACCTCCTCAAATCACTAATCACAGGCACAGAGATGAAATATGCTCTTGGCCTTATCTATAGACTCCCACTGACATGTAGTGAGAGATTATACAGTGGGACCTGAGGCGAGAGGTTTTGCCTTAGTTTCATTTTTCATTCTGGAAAAAAAAAAAAAAGGCAAGGGAGTAGTTGGAGCTCAGAATTTGAAATTAAAGACCTCAAATAAATTACTTCTTTGCACCTACAGCTTGAAAACTGGATCTTTTCCTGCTTCTTTGTGTTGGTGTCTCACATGCTGATTGCCTTATTAAGAAGCTGATGTGATCTCCACTGCTGAATAACTGAGCAAATTAGGGTATTGCTACATGTGTGTTACTTGAAGGACACGCTTCAGTTGGGATTTCCTTCAGCATCTCGTATCTGTGAAAACCTAATGAAACTGCTTTGTATTTAGTGCTTGTGATGGTGCTTCTGACCTTTTGCGCTTCCTCTCCCTTCTTGGATAAGGCACCTGCATTTTGGACTGACTTGCCGTGCATGTAAATCACTGTAAGTGGTGAAATGACTTTTCCTTGATTTGGCAGAGGGCACTAAGCGTTGTGCTTTTGTTCCCTACGCTACTGAATGTAAGAGTTGGCTAACTATACATACTGTGAGAGCTATTGTATCACGCTGTTAAAACCTAAGGAGCTTTTTATTGGACTTTCATGCTAAATAACTTTAAAGGTACTGCCTGGTGTTTTTATATAAATTATAAATGTTTTAAAAATACATCAGAAAAAATACTTTAATAGCACAGTTTCCCACTGCAGAGTCTCACGCTACGTAAACTTTTGGTTATGACTATTTATCCCTTCCCCCACTGGTGACGGTCTGTTTCACAGGATTCAATTATAGCTATTTATTCAGCTTGAATAAAAGATTTCTTTAGATATTTGGCCTTGGAGCATTCATCTTTATTTTGTAGGTTTGGTAGGAAACACCCAGAAACCTGATTTCTGCTGCAGTCCCCCAGACAGTGGTTTGTGAAACTTAGCATAAAGACCGTCATAAAATAAAATCGCCTGCAGTTTCAGAGAGGAACACGGAGTTTTGGGTGAGTTTGATCTGCTCAGTTTTATTGGGAGCTGTGAAACTAGTAGCTCTGGTATTGAGAACTGCACGAATATTGGGAGCACGGACCTGCAGCAGAGCCGAAGGATTGGTTTCGGTGTGTTTCTCACTGAAACGGAAATCCAGTGGCTGATGCATCTGCTGAAGGCTCCCCTGTAAATCGGTAAGCTGTAGTAACAACACGGTCGGTCAGCTGAACCCCTGTAACTGCCTACAGTCTTTGTGGTGAACACGAGGTAACACAACTTCTCCGAAGAGCTCT
>NW_009648041.1:2747066-2751351 GCF_000708025.1 Charadrius vociferus | reverse complement strand
ACTATCTTGCACTGACCTGGATGGTTCGTGCACCTCTGCTAGCCTGGTGCAACTTGTTAAGCCGCAGTAACTTGACTGTAAGTCTAAAATACAAGTCACTGGTTCTCCTCAATGATAAAAGAAATGTCCCAGGGTCATGGAGTGTTTCCTATTTCCCTTTTATATGGGGGATTTGCTTGTTATCCTTCTGCTAAGGATTGTTTCAGCGCTGTCTCTGATAACTCTTAGGACAAGAGAAGCTGACAACCTTCACGCTCCAGGCAAAGGTGGTGAGCGAGCCCTCTGCTGCGTGTGGCTCTGCATGCGGATGAGGGCAGGCGGCATCGCTTCTCACCTCACCACGGGCACGAGGGAGTGTTTTATATGTATGTTTCTGTATTGAGAAACTGTGCTGCCCTGGAGTGAATGTTCGTGTTGGCACCTCTGAAAACAGCAGAGAGAAAATCAGGTTGACAAAATGCACTTGGTGTACTCGTAGGTGATATTTAAGAGGCTGTGCTGTTAAGGGTGGCACAAGGATGATGCTTTCCTGTCAGAGAGGCTGCACAAGGCCAATGTTCAGTGTTCTCCCCCATAAAGAGGACTGAAGTACTGCCCACAGGGCAGAAGTTACTTGCCTTTTTAACTTTTATCTATGCAATATTTCTTCTTTTACTTTTCTGCTTTCCTTATTAACGTTGACTTCAGGATAATCCTTTGTACACCTTCTAATGAATATATGGTCTTTCACGTGAAAGTCGTCTTGTGTGCTGGGGTTGGGTGTATTCAGTCAACTGCAGTTAGTAATGGAGCTTCAGCAAGGAAGGGGGGATGTTTTGATCCATTATTTCCAATGTGGCTTCACCACCAGCCAAATTCCACCTGGAGGCTGTAGACCACATCTTTTCTATCCTGCTGGGTCTGGTGGTGAGGTCAGTGGTGACCAGTGATGAAACTGGAGGGCAAAAAAAGGCCCAGTCCCAAGTATTTGCATATCACTGGCCTAGGTGTTCTTGTGAATTCAACAACAAAGGAGATTTTGCAAGGTAGCTGGGCATTTGATTCCAAACAAAGGTTTTTCCTAGAATAGGTAAGTCTTCCTAGTTCTGTATGTAACTCTTGGGACCATCAGCTGTGTGGGGGCTTACAACACACTACGTATCAAAGTACTATTTTTGATGGCCTTGAAACTGCTGTCTGGAGTGAGGTAATACCTGCAAATAATGCGTTGTAACTGTTGATGTGGGAAAACTGTTTTGCTATCTAGTACAGCAAAAATAAATTAAAGAAGCGACTGCAGAACTTCCAAATTTAACAGTCCTGCAAATATTATTTCTCTTTGCCTTCCTATTTATTCATACATTTGTAAATGCCAAAATGTCTTTTATCTGCCCTTTCTCAAGGGCAGATCCCTAGTGTCATAGTAATTGAAAATTAAGAATTTACAGTATCGTAATTAAATTCTGCCCTTTGAACTCTTGTAGACTGGAGCTGCATATTAACAACATCCCACTCAGATCATGAGTGGCAAGAAGTATTTTGAACACCAACTGCTGCAAGATAACATAACAAGCTCTGACAGCTCCCTAATTACCAGACTACCCACTAGTTAAGAACTCTTTAATACTGTAGCAATTCTCTCTTTGCACATAAGTCAAAAGGTATAACTAATTTGTCCTTTAATTGATATCTATATTGCTGTTTAAATAAAGGGCACGTACTCCCCCAATATACTTAAGCATTAATTCATCACCTGTGAACTGAATTTGGAAAATAATTGGAATGACTGTTAAGGCTTCTTTCATTGATTTTTGTCACTTTCACCAGGAAACTTTTGCCTCCAATTTGATCATTAGTCATGTTAAGTGATCAGCAAATCATGTAAAGTGATCCTAAGCAAAGCTGAAGTTCAAATGCTTCCGTATGTGTAAAAGCTTCCCACTGTGCCGTGTCCCAGTGCTTGTGTGTGAGTTGCAAAATAATAAATAATTAGGCCTAAACCAAAGGTTGTAGAGCCACGATGCGGGCAGGCCTGTCGCCTGAGCAACAGCAGAGGGAACAAAGTGCTGCCTGCAGCACGACACCCCGTTTCTGTTCTACAAACCCAACAAGATTATATTGGTGGCTCATTAACAGTGAGGAGTGGGTGATGGCACTGCTGAGCTCAGCTATCTGAAACCCCACCGAAACTGGCCCCCTGCCCAATAGCCATTGCCGTCTCTCTGCTTTTCCTGTTGGTGGCTATAATTTAGGGGGGAAAAAAAAAAAACCAGGTGCTGATGGCTTACCAGTGTGGAAGAAAGAGTGGGGAAAGTGATATGGAAGCTGCTGTAACTCAGTTTTCAGCACAGACACAAAAAGTGAATTCTGGAGGGGTCTGAAGAGGGTAAAACCAGGATGTCCTGCTCTTAGCAGTGCAGTTATTTCCAGGAGAGATGAGGACATCCAAAAGATGTGACCAGGACTGCTGTGCAGCCTCTGAAGGAGGCAGCTTGCAGAGATCAATACCTGCATCTGCCTGAAAAGCTGCTGGGGAAATGCACATCTCTCCCAGGGCTATTAATGACTATGCTCCGGGTTTCTGAACAACTTCTGGCTTTGTGTTCTTCGGCACTTTGTGATTGTGTCATGATTGAAGTTTTTCCTTAGATTGCAGCTAGAGGAGGTGGGAGTCCACTAACGATGCTGTTTTTTGGGGACATTTCTCATGCTGTGTAAATACCCCTCAGAAAATGTACTATTGGCAAAGGTAGTAAATCCTGGTGTCACTTCTGCTTTTCTCTTTTGTTCAATACCTGGTATGAATTTAATAGAAATGTTGCTTGCAATGCATGCAAATGCAGTGCGATGTTTTGACGAAGATGACTAAGATTACCCACATTATTAAGGCAGGTAAAAATGCAGGCAAGTGCTTCTGAGAGCATCACTCTGTGCCTCACTCCCATCACAGCTCCAGCAAGAGCAGAGGTTCAAATGAACTCGCGTGTCCTAGGTGTACCTTAGGTTGCCTCTGACTTTAAAACCACCCCATCCCTCTCCTCTGCCTTTCATGACACAGAAAACAGAATCAGTTGTTTATCTGAATCTTCTTCCTCCAACAATACCATATCCTTTGCATGCATTCATTTAATGTATTCAAACTGCTCACGTTCAGCTAGTGAATGGTACAACAGATCTATGCTCTTACAGCACACATAGAGATTTGAGTCTTATGGAGCACAAAAAAGGGTTCAAAATGTTTTTCAAAACTCTTTTCATGGTTCAGTTTCTCAAAATGGCAGGGCAGAATGTTATCCATCTAGCTAAGAAAAACCTCTCCATAGCAGAAAAATAACAGGTTACTCAGAACAAGAATATGGTGACCTGTGTATAAGTTATTTGAGAGAATCAGTAGTTAAAACTTTATATTATTTTGGCAACTGCTTTGTCTTTGGAAGGAATTCCTGGGTCATGCATGTAATTCTGGACAAAGCAGAGTCTGAGCTGACTGCAACTCGGGAAGGTAGCAGGGAGGAAAAAAATGTAATTGATAAGAGAAACACCTGATGAGGGAAATAAAGTAGCATTGTGGCTGTAGGTTACATCTGTCATTAAAATATTTTTAACAAGCTGCATTGCTAGAAAGGAATACCGTTGTATGCTTGCTTTTCCACTGGAAAGATAGAAAATGTCAGTGCAATGTAACAGGAGAAGAATGGCTGCCAATCTTTGAGATTTGGGTAAACACTCACTCATGCAGAACAGCAGAAAGTCCCCAAAACTCATTCATGAGTGAGCTAAAAGCTGAAATATAGACCTGACATAGATCACACTGTGGAGCAGAAGAGTGGATGCTCACTCAAGTAACAGATTTATATGCGCATATTCTGGGATGAATGTTATCCCAAAGTGGCACAGAATATAGGCACGGTCATGGCTGTGATGTACAGTATATTGTATACAATGTGCGCATGGGGCCACTCCCCTGGTCTGGTTACAGAAAAATCTAATGAAAGATTAGATTTTTCATCTCTGTGTCTCCCAAAAGAAGGAATATTTCTATGTAGTCTGTGATAGAAAGTTTATATTCATGTGGTTTTCCCAGTACTTGTGTAGTATGTATGTTGTCTACCTTGACTTCGGCAAGGCTTTCGACACTGTCTCCCACATCATCCTCGCAGGCAAGCTTAGGAGGTGTGGGTTAGATGAATGGACAGTGGGGTGGATTGAGAACTGGCTGACAGATAGAGCTCAGAGGGTTGTGGTTAGTGGCGCAGTCTAGTTGGAGGTCAGTAACGAGTGGTGTCCCTCAGGGGTCAGTACTGGG
>NW_009648041.1:2746423-2746933 GCF_000708025.1 Charadrius vociferus | reverse complement strand
GGTGGCCGCGCTCGGGTGCCGGCGCCGGAGCCGGGGACGAGTCCGGCCGAGATGAAAAGAGCTTCTCCGGCCCCGCGTGTCCCCCGGGCGCTCGTGACCTCAGGAGCAGCGTGTCCCCCGGCTCCCGCTCACGTGGCCCCGACGCCAACGCTGCCACGTGTCCCCTCGCCCCACGCTGGCACCAGGGCGGTGGCAGAGCCTCGGCTCAGCCAGAGAAGGGTGATGGCGCGGTGCTGTACCCCGGCGCTGGGGACGCCCAGTGCCATACTGGGATGGAAGCAAAGGGCTACAAAGATGATGAGGTGTTTAAAACATCTCTCTTACGAGGAAAGACCGAGGGACTTTTTAGTCTACAGAAAAGAAGACTGAGGGGGGATCTTATTAATGCTTATAAATACTTAAAGGGAGGGTGCCAGGGGGATGGGAACAGTCTGTTTTCAGTGGTGCCCAGTGACAGGACAAGAGGTAACGGGCACAAACTTGAACACAGGAAGTTCCATATTAACATCT
>NW_009648041.1:2679647-2746339 GCF_000708025.1 Charadrius vociferus | reverse complement strand
GGTGGGGGAGTCTCCCCCTCTGGAGACATTCCAAACCCGCCTGGACGCTGTCCTGTGCCACTGCTGGAGGTGCCCCTGCTCTGGCAGGGGGTGGCACTGGGGGAGCTCCAGAGGGCCCTTCCAACCCTCACCAGTCTGGGATTCTGTATTTGCTTTGGACATTTTCAAAGTCCCTTTCCTTGTATGTGCCTCTGTGAGTCATGTGAAACTCATTATGTGAAAGATATGTTGTCTTAATGCCGTTGCGGGGGGACAGGTTGGTCATGGCCCATCAAAATAACTCTCATCAGAACAAAACCAGTAGAATCAGATGGAGGGACAGGAGGGAGGAGATACCACTGGTTTAATGAAAATCCCAATTCTCTCTGCTTTTCTGGATACAACAACTTGGCTTTTGGTATTGACTGCTGAAATGTGCTGTAATCATGTAAAAGGTACCTCTAGACAGAAATCTATTTTTTGTTCCTCTTCTTCTTTGTATTAAGTGAGCTTTTTTGTAATGTTACTTTTTATAGCCTATAATCACGGTAATTATGTTTTGTTGAATCTTTCACAGTAGTCTAACATTTAGTAACATTTATCTCACTGTGCTGGGACTTGAAATCTTTCCTGCCATCAGATGCTAATATGGTTATATTATTGTGGCAATATGGGAGCTAAGCCTAAGTACAGTTGTTACTTGTTACCATTGTTACCTTTGGCAAATTACTTCTGGTTATTATGAGTAGTTGAAATCAGAAGGTCAGTGTTAAGCAAACCGTGAAGAAGATAGAAGCAATAGACCTATTTAAATATCCACACAAAGCACATAGTTGTTGGGATCTCTAATGCTTTGGTTAGCATCCAGCAATCACCAGGGCTTGCTTTCAGCATCGCGCTCATTCCAGTGATTATTTCCCGTTGAAGATCCCCCCGTGCGCTTTTTCAACAGAATGCACATGTGTCCAAAGCTAACTCAACCAGATAAATTCTCCTAAATGCTAATATTAGTACAGTCCTGCAAGCTTATTTCTATGAGTGATGAACTATATAGCATCCTAGTGTCATCAGATCAATATAAGGAGGTAGCTCAAAGGAAAGAAGTTTTAGAAAATTAATACTGTAGTTTCTGTAACATACTCTGGGAAAGGGAAATGCATATCCCTTTCTCTCCCTGTCATCTGCTCACTTGCTCTCCACTTTATGACTGGTATTGCACTCTGTGCTGTAAACAATCACCATTAAACTCAATTGAGGCACTTCAAGACAACAGCAGAACTTACACCAACAGTTTTATTTCTCGTTATGTTCCTCCAGCCTGGCCTGCTGTCATCATTCCAAAGCAAAAATTAGCTGAGTAAATTTGTGTCAGGTAGGATGCCCCCCCGTAATAACTGGGCTTTTATAAAACGTCTATCAGGTTGTCAGGTGCTTGAGCTGGTTGTTCAGAAGTCACAGATCCTGCACTGTCAGTGGGAGAGGCATGATCCACCCCAGATCACGTCTGCTGCTCATAGCTCAGTAAGTTACGGCATGGACCTTAATGTTTTTATCTTCACATCAAGCTGGAGTAAGACTGATCAAATGACTGATATTTAACTAAAAGCGTTGCTGCTACTTCTTTTTTTTCTTCCTTGTACAACCTTTTCTCAGATGCTCATTAGCTAGGAAATGTAGTCACCACAGTCTCTGCCCTAAGGCGAATCCTGTGATATACCCTGTGCACTTAACAGAGAGATATTGCTTCAGCGGGAGAGTAAAGGGAGAGATAATACTTCTGCCTTAAATAGGATGACACAACAATGGTTCAGAACAGTATAATTTTGAGCTTTTGTGGGTTTTGTGTGACAGAACTAAAAGCCCTTTGAAGTCATAGATCTGTGTTTCCATGTGGACCCAACAGGTCCGTGGGGCACCCGGGAGGGGTGGCCGGGGGCTCCTCTTCGCCTTGCAGAGTAGGGCAGACTTGTGCACATAGCAGTGCAAACACTCGCAGAGGGCTGACCTGACCTCTCGTGTGATTCTAAATTATTTTTAAACTGCTGTAAAGGCAGATGGGTTTCAATGAAGGCAGGTTGCCACGAGTGGCATATGCCCTGTCATGAGTGTCTAAGACTGAGAACCAGAAAGGAATGTCTCATCACCTTTTGCAGCTCCTTCCAGGCATAGATTTGCATCCTTTCACCAAGAGGTCCTCCTTCCTCCAGGTTTTTTTGAACCTGTCATTCTTTCTGTCTGGAGGCACCAACGCTTCTCCCTGCAGGGTTTTGGTTTTGACTCAACCAGGAGAGGGAAAGCGAATTTCACCTTCCCTGAACTACCGTAGGGAGCATGGTAATTTGTGATGCGCTGGCAGCAAGATGATCTTTGCAGTTTTGCTCTGAGGAAACACAGCAGAGTGAGCATTGAGATGCAGTGTAACCATGGTAGATTTTTTTTTTTTTCCTTTTTTTTATTTTTTTGGTAAGGACACCATTCAGATGCTCCTGTTGCTGCTGCTTTCAAGAAGAGCCTGGTGGTGCCCAGGGAAATGCAACTTTCTTTCCTCTGGAACAGCTGGCTTAGCACCAAATCTCCCACTCCTCTGTTCACCAATAGAGTCCCCATGCCTCCAAATTTTAAAAAAGAACAATATGTGCAGTATCCGATTGCAGAGCTTTGTGCTGCAACAAACTTGTAATACAAGAAAAGTTGTTATTGATTTGTAGTGCTATTGGAGTTTCTTTGCCCTCTCACCACTCTGCTTCAATGCCTCTGACAAGCAATTGGCTCTCAGGTCCTGGAGTAGGAATGAGAGAGACAAATCCAATAAAGGATTTAAGCATCACTGTACGGCTTGGGCAAAATTCAGGTTCCTCTGTCTGAAATTGCAACTCTGAAAGCTCATCCAGCTACCCACTTCTGGGGATACCTAAATGCTTTGGTTTAACAGTATGCCTTGAGTGATTGGATAAAATGTGTGAGTACTCCTGGAAGCAGGGTCCAGGATCCAGGGCTTCTACTTTTCCAGAGGTAGTTATCAGCTTTGCGTTATCTCCACTGCCCAGCAGCATAGAGTTGCTCTGCCCATCGTCTAGCGACCAGGGTGTTCAGTAGAGGTGAATGATGAGGACATCTGTGTCTCTGCTGGGCTGGTTGAATACTTTGGCTGCAAAACTTCTGTGCAATAAAAAGGAAAGCTCCAGCACCATCAACTACATTTTAAAAGCTAAGGGACTGATTAGAGCCCACGTTTTGAAAGAAAGGCTGTGAAAGTGCATTCAGAGAGGGTCCTGGTGGGGACCTTACCACAGAAATGAGCTGGGAGTAGGGCATTTGGTGAGTGCGGGTTAAGTCCCGCATCTGACCCACATCTGCTGATGGCTAGCTAGACATGAGTACTGATTTCAGATGCTCTGTGCTCCAAGCATGGGATGTTTCATACTCATTTGGAGGCACTATGTAAGTGTAGGAGTTGTGGCACCAAAGTCCTCTACTAGATCTGCTCAGAAAATGAAAATATTCTTCTTGCATTTTACCTATCTAAGAAATGCTTCCTCATTTCACGTTTTCGAACTATACTTTTAAAAATATCTGAAAAAATATTAACTACGTATGTATCAGTGAAGGACAGATGCAAGTATCAGCCGTAATTATTTGCTTGTTTTGCTTGAAATGCCATTTTTAGCCAGTTTCGCACATTATACAAATGCCTTCCATGCCAAATCACCCATGGAACGTACAAATCATCTCAATTGTTAAATTCATTAACCTAACAAACTGTGGACTAAAAGCCACATTTAAAGCATGCGTCCTAAATAGTATTCTCATTATGTGGAATCAGATTAGTCCCTAATCAAATTTGACTTGGAGCTTGGAGCAAAAGGTAATGGAGTATGACCCCTGATGTAAAACAAGGATAGGTGAAGTAAGTATCTAGCACCACGATACCTCCATTTTGTGCTGTGCCAACTAATTCCGTCCTTTCTGAGCATTTTCATGATTTTGTAAACAGATTTGTACTTGTTTAACTCCTTACCTCAGCTTCTTGCACACACGACATCTGCTAAGATATTTACAGATATTCTTCCCAGCAGCTTGATGTTTTTGCACATTCATGTCACTGATGTAACTTTAATAGCATGGACCAATAATAATTATCAAGTCTATTATTGTTGTGCCAACAGACCGGGCGTTGATGGGACACCGTGGTTTGAGACACAGCACAGCCAGAACAGGAGAAAGTCTCTGCTTCAGAAAGTTTGCTGTATAAATAGAAAAGGCAGGAAGGGGTAGAACATGCGAAGAGAAGGGGGTGGGAAAGCCTAAATGGAGACAAATGTCACAGTCAATAATTGAGTTAGGAAAGCATATCTCCCCCGTGAGTACTACTTCACCAGATTGAGTTAGCCGGTGTGAGCTCTCTTCCCCATTTGTGGAGCAGTTGGGACTCCAGTATGGGTTGCTCAGCACCAGCCTGGTTTAAGGGAATGCCACAACAGCAGGAGAGGTGTGTTTTCCCCTCCTCCTGCAGCCTGGGCTCAGTGAGCTCACTCTGGCACGTGGTGGGGCCGTATTTACCTGCCCGTTTTCCTTCCAGATGAAACAAGAGCATGGAAGGGGGTGGCGAATAGTATCCACCATGAAGTGGTGTACACCAAACGCAGGAGGTGGGATGATGCAGTCTTAGTCCACTAGTTAACCCACTGGGATGTCCTATTTATTTCATGCAGGAATATTCAGTGTGTATTAAAAAAAACCCAACAGCATCTGTCCTATAGCTATTGTAAAGGACCTACATACAAAAGACAGGTTTGTGTTGAGGTTTTCTACTGTTTTTTAAATCCTTCCTTTTCAAAAAAAATGTGTTTTTCTTTTTCGATGGATGCTTTCTTACAGCAGCCTTTGAAACTCTCCCATTTCCCGCACTGCCAAAGGTAATTCTCTTGTTTGCCAGCTACCTGTTGGCTAATTAAAGCTGTAGCTGTTCGTGTGATAAATGAATACCATCAAACCATTGGTTTAGCCCTTTAGTTGTGTATCGGTAGTAAGAAGGACGAATGGACTGCATCCACAAAGAAAAAAAAGCAAAACTATTTAATAATTTTTTTAAAAAAAAAACATCCTTCTGATACTCAGAAGACCCAAAGAAGAACTGTCAGTTCTTTGGAAAGCAACAGACAAATACTTATAAAAGCATGGTCAAGGACATGAGGGGAGGTTACTGCAAAGCAATTTAGCAGATAAGAGTGTGTGTGATGGTGCTGAGGTCATCGCAAGCCTGCTTATGTGCTGTTAGCAGGCTGATTTGGGACAGAGTTTTAGGTACCTAATATTTGTTGCTGTCTGCAGCATTTAATGCTCTATCCACATTGTCCTGCAGTAGGGGAATATACAGTTCCTAATTCTCCTTACTCGCTGCAATTGAATTGACTGGCAGTGTCAATGTCTGTTTATGAATTTGCGAGTGTTCATTCTTTTCTTTCTTTTTATTTTTTTTTTTATTTATTTCATATAACATTGATGACTTCAGTATATAAACAAATGCATTCAGAAACTGTTCTGGAGGCAGCTTGCGTTATTTAATCAGACCTGCAGTTGCAGTACAAGGTAAAAGCTGTGTCATGTGATTCTGAAAATCTCAGTGTGAAGTTTGGTGGCTTTGGGTGTGCCACAGCCATCACAAAGCCATCATTAGTAATCTGGTGCAGAGAGCAGCCTTTGCTAATGAAGGGGTAAGGACTGAGTTAGTACAAATTACAGTGATTTTTTTTATAACTTGCACCTAAAACTAAGATCACTTTTTCTTTTTTCCTCGCAGAATTAAAGAAGTCCTCCATTTGCTTTTCCTCTTTGCAGGTCATTTCTTTTCTTCAATCTTCTCAAAAAAATTGGAGGTTAAAAAAAGCTACTTAGACCAGACTCTTCAGACAGATCCAGTAAATGAATGGGATAGCTGGCTTTCTTATGATTCTCCTTTTTAAGCTACAAAAGTTTTAGATTTGTAACTTTTTGGCCCTTTTAAGTGAATGGGAGTTTTGATTTTGACTTCAATAAGGTTTGTCTTTCTCCTCCTAGAAGAAAATGTGGATGTATAATTTGAACTACATCAGAACCTTTCTGCTTGCTAAAATAAAATAACCTGTTTCTGGCAGTTTAGCAATTACCCACAAGTAGTCTTTGCGGTGACTTCTGGAGTGCTATTTGGTGTCAGCATCTGGACAAGAATTTGGCTCCAATAAACTGTTTCAAATTTAAAGCCATAACACAGCATGAATATGGAAAACCAGTAGGGGTAGAAAACAGTAAAAAAACCCTGAGTGAACATACCTCAGTAGCTGCTTCGCAGCTCACGACACAGCTCCAGAGCAAAATCCAGATTGCACCTGGAATATCTGGTTCAGTTAACATATCTACTAGGAGGAAACTTGGTGGCTCTCATACCCATAATGCTGTTTCGGTGGCCATAGAAATATGGTTGTTCCCACCCAAGTTCTCACCCAGTACACAAGTTACTGTTTAAATGCACAAGTTACTGTTTAAATTCGTTGTGATTAATTGCATGTGCAGCTCCAAATCCCAGCATCTGGGCCTGGGGTATGGCAGAGCAGGAGAGCTAATGTGATTTCGTAACAAATACTTGGGCTTTGGCATATGCATGAGGCATAAAAAACGTCCCTGGCAGGCTGACACGGGGTAAGGAATATGTCATCAAATAAGAGAAGCTGTATTTTGAAGACACAGTTTGTCTATTCTGAGGGCCCCTTCTAAGGAAATCTTTTGAAAAGTAGAAATGCAGTAAGAAAAGGCTTCTCTTACCATTGTTGTCCCTTTCTGGGGTGTTAAGAGTCTATTTTTTACTGCTTTCTTTAGGTATCTGCTGCTACCTTTAGATCTGGGCACTACTTTACTGGACAACTAATAAATTAGTTGAAAAATAGGAGCTAGCTGGGGAGAAAAGAATTTGGGTCAAATCCCATAAATAGCTCCTGATGAAAAATATAGGAACAAGGGAGAATTCAAAATCATTTCATGGGAAATGCCAAAATGTTTCATTTCAGTGCTTTAATGATCCAACTGCTTAGCTTTTTCTTCACATCAGCATTCTTTAGTTTTTTTTTTTTTAAAAAAAAAAAAGCTCTATATACTAAAAAAGGAAACAATCCTTTGTTCAGGAGTTAAATAAACCAAAAACATAATAAAATACTTTATTTTAGGTTAAATGAAGCATTTCAGAATGTGCCTGTGCTAAATGCGGAGGTTTTGTTGTTGTTGAAAAAGCATACATATTTTGACCTAAACCAATTTCCTTCTCAACCTCGGAATTGGCTGGGAAACTGAAGAAGCTATTTTTTCTCTCTCCTTCTCCCTGTTCCAGCATTCTTGAGGCATTACATTTCCTTAGCAGACTTTTCGAGAGTGGACAGACTTTCTGGGAAGCAAATCTGTCTGTCTGTGACTAGCGAGAGAATTTCTTCTGCTGGAACATTTCGCAGGTGTGTTCTTTCTGAGACAGACCCTGTTACTGCAAAATGCTTTGCAGACCACCTTCCTCAGACAGGCACTCAACAATGAACACTCATTCCAGGTGTATTTTTGTTAAAGCTTTGGTTATTATGGCAAATGTAGGATTTAAATTCCTGTACTGTTCTGTGAGCAGTGGAAACATCTCCACTGCCTTTGGACTGCAGACTTAGTAGTCAAATGATGTGTGTTTGCTAACCACCAAAGCTCACAGGTTAGCACTGGTTAATCAGGATTACTGCAGAACCCCTGCAATCATGTCCATTTGTTTTCCAGCTAAGTTGGCTCCCCGTTGGAAAACACACCTCTAGAAGCTGCACAGGCACTTTCAGTGATGTCCAAGTGCTGTAAAAGTTTAGTGCCACACTGTGGTATCCTCATCTCTCTCAATAATGTTAAAAAATACTTCAGGACTGTGAAGAACAAGGAGTTGCAGAGGCAGAGAAGACAAAAATGGAATATTTTTGCTTGGGACACAGCTGTTCAAGTGGGTGTCACATCTATTGCTGTGTCTGCAATAGCGTGAGAAGGCTGGCAGTGCCTGGCCTCTGTTCTGCTCTCTGCAACTTGCACGCTCTGCAAACGGGGAGAAGAACAGCGCGCATCTACGTCCCCTCTGAAGGTCCTCATCTTATGATGGCTGAGAGCAAGAAGGGGTAGCAAAGTGGTGGAAAGGAAGGCTAGAGAACCAAAAAGAGGGCAGCTGCTGTCATCCTAGGTACTCGCAATATTTGCCTTTTAAATTTCCCATACGACCTGGGACTGAGTGTACTGGGGGATGTGGTGCAGGGAAGCTGAGTCCGGCATCCAGCACACAGCCCACCCCACCAGGCACAGGCTCACACCCTGAGGGTCTGGCATAAAGATGAATTAGCCCCAAAACTCTACATGATGTCAATGATGCCCTCTCTGTCGCTCTTCTCTGGCACAGCTAACTAAAATACAGCCCTAATCATACAGACGAGTGCTGTGGCTCTTCGGTGAGTTTTGTCTGTGCGTTCACATGCCTTCACAGCACAGGATTCCTTTTCGTTCAGCCTTTGCACCATCTTACCATTTGTCTGTTTGGGAAGAGACAGCTCCATAGCCGAAATCAAATTTCTGCCTGCTCTTTGCTGCTCTGCCATGATTACATGTATAGGGAGGAGAAGAGAGGAGAGAAAATCTTGACGCTTGTGATGTTGTGGGAGAAGGAAATAGATAGAGAAAATGTTCATGAGGAAAAAAAAAAAAAATTGTGTGGATTTACTGTAACTTAGAGTAAAACATTTCCTAGATGCATGAATGTTATTATCTAGATCAGGAGTATTATATGGAAATATTGTTTAAGTTTCATGCCCAAGTCCCAGTTTAACTTCCACTAAGTCAATAGAAAAGATTGCGATGTGTTGAATGGAAGCGAGATGTAGGTCTATAAAAGAGTTTTTCTTTTCACAGGGGATGTTGCTTTGCTATTTGTACTCTTTGTTTCTTAGGAATGTCTCTCAGAGGTACTCCCTCTTTCATTTCTCTAGTCAGAAACATGTGATTAATGATCTCTTTTTAAGCTTTATTATTCAATTTAGCTCACTAATCCAGTACACATGTGCATAGATCTGAAAACCTGAATTGTCACCACATTCATTCAGGCTGGTATACGTAGACTTGCAACTATCCTGGAATCTGACAAATCAAATCATTTTAATGAACCACAGCAAACAGTTCATGTTGAAACAGCTGTAAGCACAATATGCAAATCATGTTTACTGGTAGCTTATGCTCCAGAGAAATAATCTTTATATGACTGCTTTATTATTTACAGTAGTTCCAAAATTTAATTTTAGTCAACATTGACAGATGCCATCCATGTTAATACTTGGACTGCTATATAAGGAAAATGCTAAACATATGCAGAGATCTCATGTTTGTGAGTTGATAATGTGGTTGACAAATGGGTTTAACAATATCCACTCATTTCTGAGCAGTCGACTAAAATTCACCTGAGGTCTGTGGTAACAGAGTGAAGAGGAAGGTCAGAGGAATATGAATGAAGAAGAAATAAAGGAATGACTCCAGAGAGCAGTGGGTATAATAAAAGCATGACAGAGGATGATTAATTATATTTTAGAGTCAGATAATTCCCAGAGAATATGTGTGCATGATAAAACTTTCTAACCTTTCGAGTTGTAATTAAATGAGAGATACACTAATCTGACCAAGTAGAGACTATTCTGTTCCTAAAACAGTGCTAATGCTTGTATTAAAAATGGGTTATTTTAAATAAGCAGTCCTACCTGGCATGAATAAAGTCGGGGGCATTAAGCACAAAAGACAGAACTGGGAGTAAAAGAGCTGAATTAAAACAAAAATAAAGGAGATTTTGAGATGTGAATTACAATGTGTAAGATGCAAGGAACAGAATTAGTAGGAACAGCTGTTGCTGGAAGATAAGGGTGAAACCCTCCAAAATTGTTCTCTACTTTTTATCCCGTGTCCTTTGTTTTGAAGATGCCCATGTAAGACTTTGCATACTTGCTGTCAGTGAGTTCGGTGGCTCTATCGGAAGCAACATGGGTTTCTGTTCAGGTCTTGAGCAGCTGGCAGGTTGATTTAGACTGCAGTCCTGAACAGACTTGAGAGTGTAAACTAGTTTGTATGTATTCAGCAAACCAAGCATGGATCATAAAGAGCATGGTTTCTCCTCTTCTGTTGGTTATTGCCGTTCAAAAAGTATCTTAAACTGTTTCTGGATCTTGACATCAGCAGAGCTGCTCCTTTAGTGGAAATCTTGGAGCAGGTAGGTAGGAGCTGTGCTGGATTGCAGGGGGATGGACTTTCAGATTGCAATTATTTTCCATTTAACTGTATTCCTTAATCAATTACTGAGGTGGTGGAATCTCAGGTACAAAACTACAGTGCTTTAATTCTTAATTGACCCAAAAGGAAGGGCTTAAGTACAATGAGCCGTGTCCCCCTGTTTAGTGAAATTCACTTAGGTAGGAGTCAATATTTTCACTTATAGTTAATGCTACAAGAGATATTACAACGCTCATTATCCTACCTTGCCTTTAATACAGTGGCTTTGTAAGCCATATTTGCAGTGGACTGGAAAACTCAGTTCCCAAGGTAAAGATGGTTTCAACTTTCATGCTCTATACTGCACTTCATGCCAATTTTTGAAGGGGAAGACTATGAAATCGGGGTTACATTATTTCGAGATGGATGTGTGGGTGATAGACTGGTCTTGGTCTGCCTTCATAAGAAACTGTTTACTGCCTTTCTCTCTCTGTTGGCTGAAAATGTGCAGGGAAAAGTGGCCATAGCAAATGACTCCAGTATTTCTGTTGGTGCTTCATTCTGATTTGGTAGGAGTCCTTGAGAGAGGAGCACCTAAAGGAGTTCAGTAATTCCACCCTTTCCCTCCAGCTGATCTTGGAGCCTTCCCCTTTCCAGGCTGTGGTTTCTTCTCAGCCTCCTCGCCTTTCCTGTGTGTGTCTTGCTTCACAAGACACCAGCTGGAGACAACGATGCTCTTTGTCGTCTTCTTTTTCAAGCTGTCTCACTCATATTCTGTGCCACGTTTCCTGGAAGCTCGAAGCTGTTCAACCCCTGCTTTTTGGTTATGACTGCAGGTCAGATAAAGCAGAGATGCTCCTTAGACACTTGCAAGAAGTGCAGGATCTTATCTTGGGTTTTTCTTCTTGTCAAATCCTTGTATTACTTCATTGAGAAATCAGGATGACTCCGGTAGAAAATTTGCATAGCAAGTTAGTGATTCTTACCAAAAGAAGTAGTTGAAGAATTATGTTGGGTCTTCCATTTCTCTTTGAAATTAATATTAAAATACTAATTTGCTATTGTCTCTTTTCAAAGTGTATTAAAATAAGAAGCATTTTATTGAGATGGTTGGTTACACCATTAAAAAAACCAAACCAAAACTCCCAAAAAACCCTGAACGGTTGGATTTGAGCAGAAAGATTTCCTTTTTAATAGGTCTGGATGTATCACAGAAGCACTAGCATACAGCAAGCCTTTATATTCATGGTCTGCTTAACAGAAGCCTATCATTTGGCATTAAAATCTGAATCTGTGAAATGGTTAAGCACATGTTTAATCATAATGGATTGTGGACCCACTCATGTATATCATTCTAACATTTCTTCAGCTTTCTGAAGCACATTTTTCCTTAAGTTTTAAAATAATGCAGTGAATTATGCTGATTTCACCCTGATCTCACATTTTTAATGTTGCAGGCTTGATCAGCAAATTTTAAATCAAAGTATTTCCTGTGGCTTCTTAGATTAAAGTAAAAAAAAAAAAAATGCAGTTCAGCTGTTTATATACAAACGTGCAGCAGTTATAATGAAAGAATTACCCACAATGCCAGTGTCACTATAGTAACCTGCATTCATAAAGATCTACATTTAGTGGTGGTTAAAGCCAAATATGTATTTCTTTCACATAGACAATATCATTTTTGTAATAGAACCCAACAGCAAAAAAAGGACCGATGGATGCAAACAGGTGTGGAGTTTCCTACAAGACAAGCTCTGCCTTTGCTAACAGTACGCAGGCTCCTGGGCTGCTCCAAGCATGTCAGAAGACAGAGTCATTCAAAGTGGTATTTCAGCACAAAGCCAGCTGAGCACCCAGTCCTCTAAACCCTCATCCGCAGTAGTATCCACTGGCGGAGGTCCCGTTCTGCACAGAGCACCACTGACTTGAGCAGGATGCTGTGGGACTGATGCTCTCTAACCTGCGGGAACTCCTGCATCTAACCGCTATAAATATCAAAAATGGAGTGTTTGACTAGCAGAGCTGTTATTGATTCTAAGCCATGGAAAAAGAGAATAGTAAAGAAACAAACAGAAGGCAGATAGAGAAAATAAAATAATGAGTGGATGTACACTGTAATCAAAAGGTCCTCTCTAGTTTTGATGCACTTTATGATGATGCTCTGTTAAAGAGAGGTGGGGGGTTTTCAAGTCCGTGGCTGATTGCGACCAAAATAACTACAGATCAATAGAAACCTCCACTGGGAATGGAACATTGCCTGGAAATGATGTTAGCAAAACTATCTGGCTTATTGCCTTGCAGCTTTATGCAACTACTTCTTTATAGTTGCTTCAATTCTTCTTGTATGCATAAAAGGCATTATTGGCCTATATCTACCTTTGTAGCTTGGTGGTTTTAGGGAATTTAAGGGTACATATGATGACTATTTTCCTCTACTTTGCTCCTAAATGCTGCGCTTTCAGTTTTGTCCAAATATCCCACACTGAGACTGCAAAGCATTCAGGACACTGACAGTGCGTGGTGGGCAGAGGACAGGAGAGAAGTGGGAGTCTGGGCACCTTCTGAAGTGGGAGGTACTTGGATGATCCCACCATGAAAGCCTTACATCTTCTAAAGAGAAAGGCACAACCATCCTGCAAGCCCTGCAGATCTGACACAGGGAGTGGGGGGGGAGGAATTATTCCCAGCCCCAAAACTGGTAAGTGAGGAAAGCACAACAGGTAGACTCTGCGAACGCGTGTTCTCTGTGCCACCTCCTTCATTAGTCCACAGCAGCCCCTCTTCAGCAGCTGTGGCTCTCCACTGATCCTTTAGAGCAAGATAGAAGAAAACTCTCAGATTTTATCTAGACAGTTGTTTTGCTTTATAGAAAGAAAGCAAAATGAGTACAACCGGGTTTATCTGAGACGAGTGGTTTCAAGCCTGGAAACACCAATACAATATTAACCAAGGATTCTCAGGGTTCAGAATAAATCTGAACCGGTGTTTGTTCCAGCCAAACTTAAAGCACACTGTTTTTCTCAAGACCTAGTTGTTCTTTTATATCATTAATGACTGCTGTCAGATTCACGTGTGCGTATCCCTTTGTCTCCAAATGTTGGGTTCCTGTTCCCAAATATGCAGAGGAAATGTTAGGGTATAAAATGGGTACGTAAAAGGTTAAAATCAAACACCTGTATTGTGGGTCAGTGCAGATTTTTACCAGTTTGGTGTGTTAACTTGTGTGGTTAAAACAGTTTCTATAGTGGGCTAGAACGTGAGATTGTGGTAGCTGGTACTTTACCCATCCTCCTGGTCTGGCTGATATGGTACCCATTTACTGCTGCCTTGGCTGCTGACATCACCCGATGCAAAGAGGCATTATCTGCAGCAAGAAGCTGTGTCCACATTGTCTCTGTGACTTTGAAATAAAAAGCAATATAAAGCAGCTTGAAATTAGCTGCATTTTGTTATAGCTGAAAACAAGAACATAATTTCAAAAGAACAGCACAGAGCTGTCAGTTGCTATGTTCTTTACATCTGAAAGTTTAATGTGGTTCATTGTACGTGGATGAAGAAAAATAAGAGAAAGAGTGTGGGTATGCGGAGGAAAACTAAGGGCTGACAGGTGGAAGGGCCCCATTCATTAGTACATTTCCATCAGATCTGAAGTAAAACTGAGACTGAGTAAAAATGTAAATTACTTATATAAATAGAACGAAAATTGAAAATAGGAAAGTAAGCATCAGTACAGCCGGGATATAATATTCATAATGACATGTTCACAACATAGGACAAAAGTTTAAAATCTTGTTCCTAAATCAATACAGAATAAAAAATGGCATACTTTACTCCAGTCAAATAGCTCTTTGAATTTCCATTTCAAATAAAGTGAAAGCAGGTTGCCATGACTACTGAGTGTTATTGAATGTCTTCATATCTGTATAATTGCTGAATATTTGTAGACAAACAGTTGAAATGCATCTTTTGCTTTCACTTGAAAACTTGGAAGCTAACTAGTTGTTAATGTGTGTCCCCTGGTGTCTTTGTGAATAATTGGCTTGACATTAAGCTACAATTATCTCTATCCCTACAAAAAGAGAGCTATTGAAACAGCCATCATACATGTATCAGACCCGGACGTCATTATGTGTTAATGTACACTATATCTTAATTTTACTGAGCTTTCCCCATTTAGATAAATCAAGGGCTTCTATCATGGTTGACTTAAGTTTATGAAGCTTGTCTTTGGGCAGTTTGATCTTTGCTTCCAAAACTTGATAGCTTTTCACAGAGAAGTGAATCTCTTCAGCACAGCTGCAGAGGTCCTGTGCATAGAGAGCTGATGGCTTTCTTGGGCTTTTCAAGGACCTGCCATGGGGCTATTTTATACAGTGCTTGCCCACAGTGTCTCCCTCTGTCTGGTAGGTGGGACATCACATCTAACAAGCATCGCTCATGATTAATTTTTTTTGTATTTGTAGTGAACATTGCAGTTAAACTGTTCACAAACAAAATGAGATGTGGAATTTCCACTGTCTTCATATATTATACATATATAGTCTACTCCATTTGCCCGCTAAATGCAGCACTTCTTTTTTTTTTTTTTTTTTGGCCTATGGCATGCCTTTGAGGAGATCTGGTCCTAAAACTGGAAGGAAAATATTTGGGGGAAAAAAAAAAAAGTCTCCTTAATAATTTCCTTGCTTTTCATCCAATTTAGAAATATAATTAAATGGTAGGAAAACCAAAAGCACTATTCTTCCCATCTCCCTTTTCATTTAACTGCACCTACAGTAGCACGTATGTGGGAGTAAATAGGATGAAGGTGGCCCAGAAAAACCGACTTTGTGTTGTATTGAACAGTTGCCTCTGTCATACAGCACCTGTAAAAGAATTAAGAAAACACAGGATAATAGGGCACAGTTCTGTAAGTTACCAAGAGCTTTAAGCTCAAAGTTGTGCTGGTAAATCCCTGAGTAATAAATGTATAACTTGCAAACTTGAAGGAATGTGGAAAATGCTGAAATATTCGGGGGGGGTGGGGTGTCCTTCCCCTTCACTCCATCAGTGCTTGTCCTGTTCTAGAAAATATGTTTTTCCTCATATGAAATTTTTGAACCTGTACATATGTGTTTCTCACTAGCAGTGAAAGCAGTATAGTTCTTGGTAATTAACTGTTATTAGCAAAATGGCAGAACTCCAAATTGGAGATCTCTTAAAACACCTGGCAGCACCTAATAGTACAGATCTGGATCAAATTTCTCAGCTACTCCCTTGATACACAACTAATTACCCAAAATCCAACCTAGACTGTACCCCAGTTCTGGAAAGTAATTTAACCATATGCTGAAACCTAGTAGTAGCGAAATCATTACTGGCAGCTTGCTTTCTCTTAAAAAAAAAAAAAAAAAAAAATTAAAAAAAATTGCTAACTGTAGAGTCAGAAAGCTCATTTAATTTCCACTAGCTGTACTAGGAATGGTCCAATTTATTTATTTATTCAGGACTTGAGGTCTATATATAAATCAAGTGTACATTTTACTCTATTTGCGTAGTTCCAATCGACTAGTAGCAGGTAAGAAGTGCTGCATGAAGGTCTTTGGCCCTCCTACCAAAGGTCATTACACCGCTAAAGAGCACTTGGTTAATCCTCTAATCACTTAGAAGTTTTCTGTCAAGCCATATTAGTCTCTGTTCAGGTTCCACTAGATTTAAGGTTCTCTTTCTTAGAGTTTGCTTAATCATATGAGTGGAATTTCTTTCCCCTTGCACAGCATTTGGAGAAAGCTCCACACCTTCAGCCTCAGCATGAAATAGTCTAGTTGTCCCCAAGTGATACTTATTTCATTGCGTCTTTGACTGTAATTCTCTGCTTTTCCTATTTTGCATCATTTTCATTGTCGAGCTCACCCATGCCTCTGGTGTGAGGCAAACGGTTCTTTTGAAGAAGAATAATTTATACAAAGAACGTTGTTTATTTTTCTTTATTTTCTTCATAGTCGTGGATTTTCTCCTGTGGCCTTGCAGAAAGCAGCTTGGATAGCTCCATTTATAGTGTGCCTTCCACCTCACAAGCTCATGTCATCCCTTTTGTAGCTCTGAAAGCCACTGGAGTGTCTTTGTTGGCCTGTTTTAGGCCAAGAGAAACTCAGTCTGTTGTGCTTGGAGCTGAGCTATGAAACTGTCTCCCTTCAGCACCAAGATGTGCCAACACCAATGTTTCATATATGTAACTCAGGTGGGTTTTCCCAATTACTGCCAAAATCTCATACAAGTTTCCCTAATTCATAATAAATGGCCTCTGCTTTATCATGTTAATGAGCACAATTTATGATATTTTGAAGTTTTTTCGTGTATTATATATTGACTCCAATGAATTAGGCAGTGATATAATTACATCAAATTCTAGGCTTTATCTGCTATGTATATGAATGTCTTTAACATCTGAATAATGGAAAAAAGGAAAAACGTGGAGTTAATCCTTTCAAGGTTCACGGACTCAGCGTTTCAAAGATGTGTGAAACCTCCTTTTTTACAGAGTTATTCCATTGACTGAGTTTTTTAAAGCCAGAAAGTGTCACTAGAATTACGTATTCCATTCTCCTGTGTAATATAGGTCACAGGATTTCATCCAGCTGTTTCAGTTCTGAGCCTGGTAACCTCTGTTGAACAAGCATATTTACTGAGGCATAAGTCAATGAACTGGAGAAATGAACTGAGTTCTCCCCTCTCAACCTGGCAAATCCCCTCTGCGCCATTCCATTTTTACTCAAAATGCCAATCTTTCTATAAAAAAAAAATTACATAAATGGAGATTATGTCACTTCTCTAGAACTAGCATCTAATGTGTTCTTTCTAGTGAAGAAAATACATATGATGTACTCCTCTGAACACACATGCACACGCACACATGGCTCACGCTACTTCCTCTACTTGGTAAAGTCTCCCTGAGAATAAATAGTATTAGTTCTGCAAACATTTGTAATCCCCCTGTCGTGATCATCTCTGCATCTATAATCCGTTTGTTTTAGACAATGGAAACTCTTCAGAAACTTCATAAAAGCTTTATAGATCAAATTTATAAGGTGGAGAAAATTCAAACTTACAGAAGTAATGCTGGTGGAATGAAAAAAAAAAAAAAAATTACGTCTTTAATCATTTTTTTAATACTTACAGAAGTAATGCTGGTGGAATGAAAAAAAAAAAAAAATTACGTCGTCTATACTTATTTGTATAATTTTCTGGGAAGAAACCTTTGGTAAATTGTATAGGATATCTGCAGCTCACCTGTCTGCTAGCCTGAAACACTGCAGTAAAACACAGAGAGAGAAATTACTCTCTAATTATACTCAGTTACTCAGCTCCCAGTATCGGAGGGGGGAATGTGTCCCTTATCAAAGGTGTTCTGCTTATTGCTCATCCTGTGACCTGAGAGCTGCCAAACACTTCTGAAAGCCCCACCATGGTTTCCCCAGGTGCCATCTGCTGGCTCTGAGTGCTACCCAGGATGCTGGTGGCCAGCCTGATGTTTTCCAAGAGGGCGAGGAAGACTTTGGCCCTTAGATAAGGTGCTTCCCAGCCCGTCCTGGTAGGGAGATGGCTGGAATTCATGAGGTGCCAGGCTGAGGTCTGAGTGGTGTTAGGTGAGGAGCTTTTTTTGTAACCAAATAGAGCAGAAACTCAAATGTGATCATCCAGTGGTCAGTACCATATTACATAAAAGCACACAAAGGTGCTTTATTTAGTTCTGACACAGAAGGGATGATAGGTAACTTGAAAAAATGAAGAAATGCAATGTATCAGCTACACTGCAAAATTTATTGGTTGTGTATGGAGAACCTTAGAAAAAAAATAAAAGAGGAACTATAGGCCCTGAACCTATGTCTGTAGAAACTGTTGATAAAACTCTCATTTTCAATAAGTCTAATAGCTCGGGAAAATTTCTCTACAGGTCCATGTACCTGAAAAGCTCGAAAGCTTTTAAGCTATTTTGTCCATAAATAAATAGATGCCATATATTTCTCAAGGATATCATTACACCATATTTCACTATAGCACTATGTGTATATTCGGTAGGAGTGTTGTCTCTGCAACGTACCCCAAAGGTTGTAACTGTCCCCCTGCCTACGTGTCTGCTCCGATGGCGCATCCTGGCAATAGGGATGGTTGCCACAGCGAGGAGGTGTGGTGTCAGTTTATAGGAGCGATGTTTGTGCTGATGAACTGAAACCTCATCGCAAAGGTGGGCGGCGTGCTGTGAACAGCCATCCAGCGCGGGCAGGGGCAGGTCTGCCCAATGGCTTTCCAACGCAACGGTGCGGTTCTCTATTGAACAGGCTGTGGTGGGAGAGGGGGCGACCAGAGCGCTCCTTGAATGCACAGGCTGAAGTTTAGCAAATGCTGGAAAAGCTAACAAGGCTAAGCACTATTTAAAAAAAAAATTCTTCCCCTGTGTTAAGCATAAAATCTTGTTGAAAATAAGATTTTCCATGTCTTAATTGTAACACAGAAAGTGTCTTTTATTCTTCCTATGCTTGAGATAGCAAGGTAATTTCAGAACTGAAACTGATTGTCTCAGACATTCATGGCTCAAATATTTAATCTAAAGGGTAAAATTCCCAGAGTACTTCTCTCATCATTCCATAGTTCTACAGAGAATAAAAGCTTCAGCTTTATATGATCTGATATTATTTCCATTATTGGTATTATGCTGGAGGCAAATATCCTTCAAAAAGCAAAATCCACTTCCCCAGTGCTAAGTTGCACACCACAAAGGCCCAATCTCTCCTTTGCACTGTGTTCTGGAGATGCCTTGTAATCTGCTGAGAATTTAATAACAATTATTTTACTTCTTGTAGTGAAGAGCCTTTGAGATGTAGTATGAAATATTCATCTGAAATCTGATGTATCCAAATTTCTGGGGTGATTTAGGACCGAAGGATGAATTTTCCATCTAACTGAAGAGTTTAAGTAGTAGTATGCGTCTACGTATATGCATCTGTGTGTCTCTCCGCATGGGCGTGCAAGGACTTTCTTTGGCACCACTCTGATTTTACTGTTCTAATCTATGCAAAGACAGTGATAAGTAATAGCTTACTCATAAGTAGTTCATACGTTTTTGGAGCTCTGCCTCTGGAAGCAGAAATAAAAATAAGCGTTTCCATGTGTGGTAAGCTAAGACATCAAATTATTTTTTTTCCAATAACCCCTCATATTCTTTATCTCCTTAATAACACCTCAAAGATTTTCATGTGATCCAAGTCCAATTGCTTCCATCTGAAAGTGGTAAGAGCTGCTAAATAAGAACCTTTAAACAGCATGCAGTGTAATATGACAAACACACTAACATGTTCTGCAGTTGAAAACAGTGGGTAATATAACGCACCTTTCTTGTAATACAGAAAGGACCTCTTAATGATATCGGACAAATTCCTGATGTCTTTTTTTCTGTTCTTACTGAGTAGAAATCCCATTGACTTTATCACCTCAGTAGGGCTGCAGGATTTTAGCCATCCTGCCTGATGTCATAACGACATGAATATGGAATGCTTTCTATATTTATTGCAATACAAGGGAGCATGCTTTGTAATTATGCGTAATGAGGTCTGTAAGGCTATGAAGTGTGTGTGTCTGTGCATTAGCCACAGGCAGGCAGGAGATGGATACAATTTCTCTGCTATCGATCATTTCTAAACATAAAATGAGATGGTGGGGAAGATTGCTTACTGCAGTTGCACAAAGCAGTTACTGCATCTACAGAAGGAACTTGCGCAAATAAGTGTTTGTGTGAGTGAAAGAGTGAGGACGAGAATAAATACATGAGAATTGGCGGGCACGTGGGTGATAATTGTATAATGGTGTATACATGGAGCAGAAAGATCAAACATTAAACTGAACCATTGAAGTAGATGAAGTCTTTGCATAACTAGAACTTGTTGCTTTCTGTATCCAAAATATCTTTGAAAAGCATTATTTGCTGCATATAATTATCACAACTCATTTGTAGATGACACAGTTGGGCTTTGATCAAACAAAGAAACGAGGGAATTGAAGACCAAGAGTAAGCAATCATGACTCAGGACTGTGCAATGGACTGAGAAAAGAGAAATTGCAACCTGTGCCAAAGAATGAGAGCATTAATGTGTGCTTAGTCTGAATTTTCCACAGCAGTCCAAACCAGGAAAATGAGATTTCAGACTAGATGCTAAACAGTTGCACAAAAAAAAACCCCACAAACAAACAACCCAACAACATTCCCTTCTCTGTTATGACACAGAAAGAGGGGTTCATTTCAGGGTGGTTTGAATGGTTACAATACAAATGTTTACACCTGAGCTCAAAGTTCCTCTTGCAGTCAAAAGCTTTGCGTGATCTAATGTGCAGAATGCTACTGCCGGGCAGCAGATGCTTGACAGTGTTGATAACGTCATGTAGACAGTACACGACAACCAAATAAGCTGAATAAGTTTTATATATATTGACATGCTAAAACAAAGACCTAAAAGACACTAACAAAGAGAAGAAACAGCAAATTGTGTTAGGAAAGGGAATAATTTAGCAGGAGATGCTGCATCCAGTTTGTGGTAATTTTAGCTTTATGGACCAGATTGTAAATCACTGGAGCTGTATCAAGTAGACAGATCAAGCAATAACAGCTGTGATGATCCGCATTAGACATGGATCCATGTCAGGATTCTGATTTTGGTACTTTTCAAACAGTAGCGAAGAGAAAAATCGTCTGATGAGTTATTAACTCTGATAAAAGTTCATTAACATAATAGATCATCATTTCTACTGTCTGGACGCATGTGAAGTTAGTATTCATCGGGTGAATTAGGATTATCACCAAAATGTGACATTTTATTGTAGAAAATGATCTGTATATTCAATTTTTTATCTACGTTGCAGATAGCTAGTAAATGTCAGAATATGCCAGATGACATTAAGAAAGTTAGTCGAGCAAAGACAGTTTAAAACACTTACTAGTGCCTGTGGTGTTTTTAGATGGAGAGTAGAAGACATCACTCAGTTTCCTGTTGTTTTCTGATAATAACAGCAGGTAAAGGCAGAGCAGTTTTTTGAATGTACCTGAAGCTATATGCTAACTGCACATATCTTTCAAGATTGTCAAGAACTCCTAAGGAAAATACAATTGAATTTAAAATTCTAAGCTAGCTGAACCTTTATGCATGTATATGTTTAAAAATGAGTATGTGTTTATACACATGTACACAGATTTTAGAGATACTGAGTATGTGCAAATACATCCTTAAAGAGCATTATAATCTCCACTTATGTACAGAATATGCCCTGCTTCAAAGTCAATACATAACAATTCTCTCATTCTCCTTTATTTGCTTTTTTGAAAGATTGTAGAAGTGAATTTACACTTGGTCTTTGATTTTATAGGTGAAAATAGATAATATGATTTAGCATTAATTGATGACCCTTTTATTATCTTCTATTGCTTGGTCTTTTGAACCAACATAATGCAGCCTACTGTTGCATGAAAATCATAATAGTACTTGCTATTTGGTGATTTGAAATGGGTTTCCTCAGCTTTAGCAGAGCTGGTATTTCTCAAATAGTTATGTGGTTAAGTATTTTATCTTGTGTTTATAGCAGCTACTTGCTGCATTATCTGGCTTTTCAAGGGACAAGACTCTCGGAGACATCAGTATTCAGGAACAACTGTAGGACAGTGCAAAGATTAAAAAAGAATTAGAGGAACAGCAAGAAAGCAGCAGATAAATAATAAGAGGCATAGTCACTAAGAAAATGGGATTGCCACCTGTGATGGGAAGAATGACGACTAAACGTTGTACTCCGTCTGCAAAAAAACCCCTCCTACAAATAAAAGGGCTCATTCCGATTTTATTTGGTGAATAGGCTCTACAGTGACTGACACCATGCAAATTATGTTGATGAATCTAAAATATCTAATTAGTGAAATTACAGAATAATCTCATGAAGTTCCAGGGGATGGGATTGTACTAGTGGTATATATGTTGCCATCAAACATCTTTATATTTTGGGGAAGAGGCAACATCTCTTGCCCTCCTGGACCATTTCAGAAGCCACCCGTAAGGGACTCTGTGTGGTTAGGGAAGGAGTGGACCCACTCAGCAGGGAAGCAGCTTGCCTATGCTGGGAAACACTGAGAGCTAAAGAGTGTCCCAGCCCAGGAAGGAGGAGGTCCTGCAGAGAGGTTTGAAGTTTGCAGGAAACCTTCCAGGCAGTGCAGGGCATCAGTCACCTTGAATGAGACAGGGCTTTTTATCTGGACTTAAAATAATAAATGAGGCAAGCCCAATAGAAGCCATTATCAAGGTTCTTTATTTATTGTTATAATAAATACTATTTTTTGGACATGTTCTAAATGAGCTTTAATAGTCATTTGCTTGAGCTGGAAAACAGTGAAACAGATCAAATAAACATTCCCTTTTTAAACATTTTGCATCACTGCCCAACTCTTGTAGTAAAAAAGGGAAAATCTCAGCCATACAAGCTAAGTGCAGGAATCAAAGAATCAAGTCCCTTCTGAAACTCTGTTTTCTTTCCAAAATAAAACAAGCTGCCAAGTCACTTCCAGTCATTCTTGCTGTGGCAATAACCTTTCTCAAATAAATCGATGCACTGTTATTTTATTAACTCATCCAGGTCGAAAACTCTCTCCAGCCAGCCAAACAACTGCTCCTTTAAGAAAATACAATAAATTTAAGCATATAGCAGGGAGTTACTTGGTGCTATGATGGGCACAGTAGATCACTAGGAAGAGGTGATACAGTTGTTCATAAAGCAGTTAGTGCTGGTTTAGTGTGGGATACACACTGCTAAAAATGCTCTTCCCTAGCAGTGATCACCGCTTGTAGCCATTGGAGATGTAGTGGAGCCCTTCATGTAAGGATGAGTATGATTCTACAACGTTCCATAACGTTATTTCTAATGAAAATTAGATGTTTGGGGTCTAATGAGAAAGTTTCCTGGCTGTTCATGATGTGTTACTCAAAAAGCTTTGGGAATTATGGTTGTATAATTTTGTCCAAATATGCAAATACATCATGCAGGACCAAGTGCTTTCAACATTTTATACCCAATGCCTATGATTTTTCTTAGGAAAACTCTGTTCTGTTTGAAAGTATTTCAATTTTCTGCAATATTTTCATCAGAGTCGAAAAAATAAATGTTCTGATATACGGATAGTGTTCTTTATTTTCATCCATATTTCTAAATAGTTTTGTAAGGGCTGATGAAGGAAGTTGTGAAGGAGTTTAGATGCCGTATGGACACAATTAGGACACTCTTTGACCATGTTTTGCACATAGTTGTCTGCAACGTTTAAGCTGTTCCACAGTAGAGCTGGAGGACTGGAAAGCAAACATCAAAACATATTATTTGGTCACCTGAACACCTGATATGCCTTTTCTGAGAACATGTACCTCATCGGGGACTGAGCTGATTTGCTGTCTGGTTAACTCCTGATTTTTACGTTGTTCCAGCTGTAAGTGACACGACTCATTAGTTATTGGATCTCAGTGGTATTATTGTCATGGCTAATTCAAAACTTCCTTCAATGACAAGTTGCCAACTTGCATTGCTACCTGATAGTTATTGAGAGACAAAAGGGTCTGCAGCTGGAAGAAATAGGGCAAAATTTGCTTCATTAGTTACTCGGTAGATGTGCGCTGTGGTACAATGGCTTACTCAGCAGCTTGAGAATTTGCTAAATTTGTATTACTAATATTGCTCGAGTTAGTCAGTTGAAATACATCTTGTACAAATAAATATGACATATGCAACCGTTTAAATTCACAGTTTGGCATCATACTAAGACACAAAGATGTTTAAAAGTCTGATTTATGTGTAAATTTTACTGGGTTATGCTGAATAAGAAACTAGTGTACTACACATTAATATGTTGACAATATAATGAAAGATGGAGAAAAAAAGTTTTATGGTACTTCAATGAAAACAATAACGTATTTGCTTCCGTAATGATTTCCATAGGCTTGGACATTACTTTATACTTTTGAAATCAAATTATTAGGCGTTCATAAATCAGCCATGGTGCTGTTTCTGTTGTTTCTGTGTAACATTTTACTAATGGAGAGTAGAAATCCATCACGTAAGGAATCCACAAATTGTGGGAGGAGGCATCCCTTAATGGCAACGTAGCATTGATTTGTTCGTTCTACCCTTGCTTATAGTTAAGAGTAGGCACCAAATTTACTCCAGATTAAATATTAATGTAGCTAAGAGTAAAGCCTCATCATACATTTTACTCAAGCAAACACTGTCAGGGCATAATTCAATTGGTATTTTACATGGCAGGTAACACTTGATATTAAAAGGGAAGCTTCTGCAAAGGTCATAAAAATACTGTGGGTTTACTGAAGTTTTCAGGAAGCAGTGATTCACATCATTTGGGGGGTTGCTTTAGAAGCAGTGAAGGGATGCAACACTGCCTTTATTATAGTAGGTTTTTCGGCTGGATCCCTTCAGCTTCAACAGCCAGACATATTGATCTGGTGTTGCTTGTTCCTTTGGACGTTTTATTCCATCCTTCTTTTCTCTTCCTTGAACTATTTTGCTAGAAAATGAAAACAATAAACCCATCCAATCTTGGAGGTTAACACATATGGAAAGATACTTCTGTATGACAAAATTAACTAAGGAAAGACCTGGATTCCCGGGAGCATGATGGATAAACTTTAGAGACTTTTTGATGATGTCCTAGTAATTGAATCATTTACAACCCAGCACAGGAGAGAAAGGAACAATTCCACAAAATTCACTTTCAAATTCTACTTACACTCTTGCATTTAGAGGTTGGAATCCTTCACCAGAGGCTGGAAAAAGGCTGCACAGATAAAATGAAGGCAGATTAATTTTGAGCAGTCCACACTCCATAAATAAGGCAATTTTCAGTTTCAATAATTAAGCAGATAGAGTGAAGTCCTGTCCACATTTGCCAATTTCTTCACTGAGACCGGGATTTCGCCTTGAGATTTTGTGTGGCATAAAGGGACCAAATCTGCTGTCAACTTTACCACTATGAGCTGTCTTGACAAGTTAGGTTTCTTTACAGCTACATGAATTCCTGAGGAGCATCTTAGAAAGGTACTTTAGAGGATTTTGCTACACATGCCCAGAATAGCTGGGGAAATTCAAAGTGAGTGAGAGCTGAGCCAGAGATAGAAATGTCTATATTCTTCAAACTCCTGATGCTGCTGAATCTGAACTTCAGCTTTTTTCTTTTTCCGTTCCACTTCTGTATGTTATTACCATCTGATTAGTTAATTGTTGCTATTGATTCTACTGTGTTATCAAAGAGACAGCATTTCCCTTCTGTTTTACCTGTGAATTATGTTTAGACACCCAATAATTATTTTGATAATAGTAGGTATAGGAATGAAGAAATACTTCCCCACTCCGTATGCAACACCCAGCTTAAGCCTGAGAAGCTGAAGCAGAGTGCTACAGATATTTATCAGTGCTGCTGTTCAGTTAAACTGATGTGCGTGTGACCTGCTGCAATCAAAGGAAAACTCAAAGTGGACAGGAGCTAGTTTGTGAAAAGGCCCAAGCATAAGGGCATTAACCTGTTACTGTATTTGGGAAAGGGAATCAACATCTCTTATCCACAGTCTAAAGTATGTTTTAAAAGCTGTATACAAAGGTGATAGTGCTTTGCCTTTTCTCCAATAGCTCTTTGATGATTGGCACGAAGAATCAAGCAGTGTGGTAGAAAGACCTTGACATATCCCTTAGTGACATACGCTACCTTGTAGGCATGGATGGTATTCAGCAGAATTGGCTTTCCATGAATAAAATTCTAACACTTCCACACAAGGCCCCTGATGTCAAATGTCTGCTCTCCACCACTTCAGATGTCATACACAGCCTTCCAATGACGGCCTCAATTCACGTCTCTGTCTGCAATATTTTCACTCTGGCAATTAAGTTTGTGGAGCTCAAGGCTGTAATAGTAAAACACAAAATATGCAGTACAGAGTGTTTAATATTGCTTAGCATTACTGTAAGAGTAGCCTAGTGGAATTATAGATATGTGAGCATGTTTGTGCTTGTATTTAATGAACTGAGCTAAAAATATATTATGGAACATATTTTAATGCTCTGAAAAAAATATAGAAAAATGTACTGCTCATCCCTAATGAACACAGATTTTCTGTAATGGGCCCTATGGGTATAACATGGAAAACTCTTTATATCTGCATGCAGACCACAGTCAGACACGCTCAGCACCGATGGCTGCAGACCTGGATGGATACTGATGTGCACAATTGCCCACCCCGTGCATGCACATCCTGAGTTTTCACAGGATGACATGTACAACCGCTGCTAAAGAGTGGATGTGCTTTGTGGTCCGTGCTGTAATATGAAGTTCTTTCACACTGCATGCAGACTGGTCTTAAAATTAAGACCTCCTTATGTTTGGGTAGCCAAGACAATGTAAAGAGAAATAATGCTCGTATAACAGTGCATGTACATGCTGGGGTGTGTATGTGCAAATAATGGAATTATCTTCAGTAATGCCTTTAGTGTGCTATCACTACTTTCAAGTATTTCCAGAGGTACACAGAAATATTTGTTACAGTTATAGCTTATTTTTAATGTTAATTAACTAGCTCTAAGAGATGTGTTTACCATAAATTAGATTAACTAAAGGTTTGGGCAATGATCTGGCAAGTGTGGAAAAGTATGGCATTATTTTTTTTTTTATATGAAGCACATGGAGAAACTTGACTTAGACTGATATGGTTGACAGTCTTGGGTGATGGAGAACATGACAAAGAGTTTCACAAGGACTAAGAAAACTAGACAAATGAGTATTAAAAGAGCAGGTGATTTTCAGTGTTGGTAAAAGCAGGAAAAATAAAACAAAAAATGTGTACGTAGGAGGAAAATTACAAAGGCTAATTTTAGCTTTGGGGCATTATTCTGCCTTTATATCCAATCGAAGGAGATGGGCATTTAAAGTGCCACTTAATCATCTTTGGGCTAAAGTTAGTCCTTGTGGATGTCCCTCGTAGTACTGGACTCAAATTAAATCCTAACTACTCAGTTCAAAGACCCGATTCATGTCCTGAGCAGAACGTCTGCTCACTGTGCGTTATAGTTAACATGATCCAACGTGTGATGTGGTTAGCAACATTCTGCTCTGAAAATGAATAATGGATCCGTGAAGGATCATGTAAGTGAAGAACTAGGGAAGATGATGTTGTCAAGATGTAAACTGCAGAGAGACAAGAGCACCCAGGGGAACGTGTGGTGAATTGTTTCTAGGCGCTAGCGGAGACTGCAGAATAGCGTAACAGGAATTCAAGCCCAAGAGGATAGGAAGAAAATAGAGAAAGAGGCCAAGAATTGTTAGAAAGCGGAGCTAGAGCAGTCCCAGGGGTGAGTCACTGTGGGTCCGACTGCTCTTGTAGCAATGAGGGAAAAATCACCCATCTGGTGATACTGCAGAGGATGATTTATTATGAAAACATTGGTTATTGGAAAAAATAGTGTCAAAGTTAAATAGGTGCGCTCTAACTGGTGACTTCTGAAATGCTTCTTCCAGCACACTACAAAAAATGGAGTGGAAAATACTGGATTGAGTACTGAATTCTTGAATGTCATTATGAGAATTTAAGATGTGTCTATGGATTCACATCCCCCCTTCTATCATCAAATCCAAAGCACCAGTGAAAACTAAAAGAGGAGCCACAGAATAGGTTTGAGAGACAAGGAAATAGCTTTATATGAGCAAAAATTGGTGTGTTAGTGACTACATATGGTAGAGAAAAACTCATGAAGAGGCATGAAATGGAACTGCAGAATAAGTTCCTGTTTGCAACTCTCTTAATGAATGAGTGCAGACACTCAAGAAATTTAAGAAACTGATGTAGGGAGCCAGGTTTAAAATATTTATTAATAGAATGTATAACATATGTGAAATGCACAGCATACCAGTAGTACCACAGACATAAAATAGTATGGATATTTTGCTGGATCATTTGAACACCATGACTTTGCACAGGTTGAAAAATGTTTCCAAAGGAATAGGAGCTCTTATTCCCAAGGATATAAGTGTGTGAGCAGGCTATATTGTAATTGTCCCATTTATGGGCTTCTTTAATGTTCCTTTGCAGCCCTTTGTGTTCCGCCTGTCAGAATGAGCACAGAACAGATGATGGACAATTGTTCTGATCTAGTTTGGCAATATTTTATGTTCCAGGATTGTACATGTTTTAGGGCCACTTAGCAGTGACCCTGGGATGCTCTGAGGATTTCTCAGGTGCATGGGAGATTCATCCTTAGCTTGAAGCCTAAGCACAAAGAAGTTTTGCAGAAGGAGTGGTTACCACCAGAAATCAAAGAATTGGGGGAGATTTGGGGAAAGAGCATGACAACTTTGACAGTTCCTTCCTTGTTCTGTCCTGTAGCAGTGACTCTGGACAAGGCTCTGCAAGGCAGGCTGTCAGATGATGAATGAAATAAATAAAACTCTGAGTGTATGCTTCTGATGGCATTTTACAGCACAAGTCGTCTTTTGAGAGAGCACGTCAAAACTGATGTAGTTTGAGTACAAAGAGAATCCAGGAGATGGAAGTGTGAAGGAGATTAGCTCTGGATAAGAACAGAAATAATGGAAATGGAAGCCCTGCAAAGGGATATGAAATTCCCGATATATGATTTATGTTAGAAATACGTGTCCTAAATAACTTGGTGATACTTTGCAATGGGTTACTATTTTCAGATGACTAGGAGAATGGCCTCTGGGACAGTGGGACCATTGCTGGGAATATAATAACAACCATACTTGGTCAGGAAAGAAATCCAGTATCTTGTCTCCAGTAGCAGTCACAGCACATGGCTAAGGCAGAGTACAGAAGTGATAAACAAATAGGGAACGTTTGGCCTTAGACCTTCCCAATTTTCAGTAGTTTGTGACTTAGGGATTGTGTTTAGTAACCTTTAAAAGAGTTTTCTCCCATTTTCTTGTCTAAGCACCTCGTGAACTCATGGAAAGCTTTCAGTTCATGTGCCTTGTGTGAGAAAGTCTGCATTATTTGTTTCAACCTTCAACTGCATATTCTGTCATAACTCCTGGATTTGGTACTGGAAGACACAGTGAAAATTTGTATTTCCCTGACATGTAGCAGTACCCTGATTACACATCATTTCAAACCACACCTCTTGTTCAGAACTCCTAATAATAATCTTTTCCAGAAACTCACTCTTATTTTGGTTAGAGATATTCAAATTTTGTTCTTAAGTAATATTAGTCACCACCAGTTTAATATTTACTTTTTACAGTTGGGCAAACCTAATCTCCTTATATGGGGCTTTGGGGGTTGCGTTAATGAGTTGCGGTTGACTTTTTGTCCTCTTTTATTCACTTCATATTATTATTTACTGAGTTTTGTTAGCAAATGTTTTTTGGCTTCATTATGAATAAAGTCAGACCTAAGGCAAACACCTTCCAGAATAGCAAGTGATCTTGTAGGACTCTGTTTTGGGGCCAATATTGAAGTTTCTGAAAGTTGCCTGGTTTTCAGCATACTTGTCTTTAACCTTTTCTAGAACTCAGGTCACTTAGCACATCTTCAAGTAGACACCCAAAATCAGGAGCTACTGTGGGAAAACTTAATTTAGTTATTCTTCTAGCTAGCAGGGTCAGCGGAGAATTGCCTTGTTCACAGTAGTTAAGTGCTAACGTTGTATGCAGGCTGAGAGCTGCAGAATTGCTGTTGTATGTCAGATCAGCTGTTCAGAGGACTGTCATGTGTAGCAGCTGCCCTTACAACTGTCATTTGCTGTTCCTGAGAGACTAAAAGCATCTTCGAAAGTTTTTTTAAACACAGAATTATGAACCTTCCCTTGAAGATATATATGTACTTGCTTGCAGCGTATGTTTTTTCTTTGTGAATTTTGAATGAATTATAAGCCCTTATTTTTAGCCTTCTGTAGTAGTGGCTTCCATACTAAAATCTCAGACCTCTACAAATAAGAGAGAAAGCATGTCTTTTACATAACTTCATCAATTTGAGAAGTCACACCAGGATATGTTAGATCCATTTGCCAAGTAAGCTTCATAAAAGGTGTTCTACCTCATGTAAAAGAGTAAGAAATACATAACGTTATTGTGAATCATGCTATGGTGCAGTCTTCTCTGCGGTGGGACATGGTGAGACACAGCCAAAGTGCCGGCAGCTGCAGGAGTGAAGAGATGAGTATATTCACCTGCAGCATGAATTTAAGTGTGCAGCAATTATCAAAGTCAGAATCCTGTCCTTTTTTTCATGGCTTATGTTGGCATTCACTGTCATAGTATTTGAGCATCTTCTATGAGGGGACAATCCATAATGTTGTGTCAGGCCCATTAACACTGCTGTCTTCTTTGCCTAGTGGAACAGACTACTTGTATTTTGCTTTTCTTCATTTCAAATCTTATAGCGTACAGAAGAGCATTGAGTGGTGTCTGCTTTGGCTTTATGGAGGAAACTGGGTAGAGAGGTTGACTCTTTTGTGACTGTGAATGTTCCTAAATCATCTGGAAACGACTTTTACAATCTGATTAAGCTCTTCAAAGTTTGTGTTTCCTGTTGCACACACACCAAAGCCACCTGCTATCAGGAAGCAATGAGTGAGGCTATGATGGATGTCATGGACTGATAACCAAGTTAGTGAAGCCTAATTCTATGGAGCGCTTTCAAAAATCTGCAGGGTGGCAGCCAGTAACTAGACCTTGCTACCTTATGGGGCCGATACAAAGAGCAGTGGATGATACTTCTCAGAAAATAATCTTGATTAGACGGAGTCTGCTACTTTGTGAAGTGATGGGAGTTTTCTTAAGACACTGTTTTGTTCCTACCCAAGGGAATTTGGCCAAAACAGGAGATTTGATTTCATCTCCTGCCACTAACATTTGCAATCTTACACCTTTTGCAAAGACGATTGCCATCATCTTTTGCCTAAATGACTTTTTTTCTTTTTTTTTTTTTTTTTAATCAACAGCCAAAAGTATCTGGGGAGTTTAGCTTAAACATTCACTTTAACTAAATCTGTATATCTTCAAGAAATTTCAATGCAGTTTTACACTTTTCTTTTTTTGTCCTGTTCTGATGCCCAAGTGCTTACTCCCCGTCTCTTGAGGATCAGAAACAAAAGCATAAAACCAACAGCAGTTGACTGGAAAGCCCATATGTTAGATAACTGGCCAGAAGGGAGCAGAGCTATCATCAGTCAATCGTGCTGATGACCATCTGATGAAATTCACAGCATGATAAAAAGAATTTCTTACTGAGTGAGGGTCAGTGAGTTGAGCATCAACAACTACGAGCTTGTTTGTCTACGGCATTGATCTGCGCATATTTTCAATCATCTTAAATATCATCCCTTTTGAAGCAGTCACAGTTGGTAATTTATTTAGGACACAAAACCTCTAACATAAACAAGGATTAATCTTGGAAGAAAACTAACAGAGACAACAGCTTTGTGCCATTTCTTTTGTTTGTATAATTAATGTTCAACATTAAGTGTTCACTCGGCTGATACATGCATGGTACCAGCAAAGTAAATTCATTCAAATGCAAACAGTTTCTCTTGTATTGTTTTTGGAACTATACGGTACATTTGTTCAGCTCCCTGGTAATACTTTAAAAGCTAATTACTTTGAAAAGTAAACAAGTATGCAAATATACATCAAGAAGTGCCAATTGGTTGGGTTTGAGGTTTTGGGTTGAAAGAGCCCAAGAAGAGAGAACCATGAGTTTGCTGAATTACTGACAGTGCTGTATTTTCTATTTTCTATTGTAGCTCTCTGCAGTAGTTTTTTCTATTGTCAGTCTCTACAATACTTTCTTTATCCAACCTAGTTTAAAAAGAATTGGAATCAATGCTTCAAGATCGTGCAAATTTTCAGCTGAAACAAGTCAACAAAATAGTAATAGAGGGGAGGAGACCACAAATGCCCAGGAGGTTTGATCTGTTTGGAAGGCAGCAAGCAGTGGAATATTTATGTGCCAATTGAATAGACCTCACAGACAGCTTGCCTACATTGGCCGGGGATGATAGGTTGGATGATTGGTTGCAGCAATGAAAACATGAACAAACAAAGCAGGGAAGAAGAATAGGAAATTTGGGGCAGCTGTGTCCCATTTTGCCCCTTCCCAGCCCTGCCTTCGCCTGTGCTGTGCGCTGAGCTAAAAAGCCTTGGGGTTAAGGGTTCCCTCCCTGGCTCTGCCTGTGCTGCAGCTTAGGACCAGAAGCTCAGGAATGCAAATGTTACAAGCCCATTTGCTTCCTGCTCCGCGCCCTCTACGCTGACACCATTATGTCAGATGTAAACAGGAAGGTACAGAAATTTGCACTTCACTGGTTGCTAGTTGTGCCAAAAATCTTAGTACTCAACCGTGCCAGTGAAACGTCTGCACCCAAGTGCTCTTACAAGTCTTGCCTGGGTGGAAGAGAACATGTGCTCATCTTTGCTCCTTGCAAGTCATCATCAGAAGGATGGGAACCGCAGTTGTTCCTTGGTGCCCCACTGGTGGTACTCCATCAGGGTCTGATGCATAACCAGTGAGCTGGAGGACAAGGCTGGAGGACAACCCCACTGGTGGTACTCCATCAGGGTCTTCCCTGAGCATAACCAGTGAGCTGGAGGACAAGGTTTAAGACTTCCAGATTAAGCCAGAATCTTAGATTTTTCAATGATAAAACCATACATGTAACAGAGACTGGAAGATGTCCAGTAACTTCTTGAAGGCAGATAATAACAATAATTCATGACCCTGATATAAGGAAGCTCCTCATTCATGTTTTTAAGGAAGCAGTCAGATTATTAAATCCCTCATTCAAAACCTGTGCCCAGCAGCCTCAGCACCTTCTGACATGACAGTTATTTAGGACCTGGTGCTATCTCACTGAGCCAGAAAATTTCTCACAAGACCATCTCCTGGTCTGAGGAAGTCCTGCCATTAGATTTCTGTTCCAGTGCCATTAGTTCACTAGTCTGTCTCTCAGTATGAGCCTGTGCTTGCCTATCAATCCCTCAGAATGGTCGTTAAGTCTAAAATTCTGCTTCCGGTATGGCTGAATATTGTTTATTGATGTGAAAAGAAGTAGCTGATTCTGGAAGTATTAACATATATATTCAGATATTGGAGAGGTGATTTGTCCCACAGAGAGAATTATGCTTTCTAAATAAGAGAAGGGCTATGATGCGTGAGACTGGGAGAAGGTGATTGCAATATCAAAGGAGGAAATGGAATAAATGAACTTTCCAATTATTTCAGTAGCTTACCTGCTTGATAGAGTGTGTAAATTATTGTAATTTATTTAGATGAAATTTGTGTAAGCAAGAGTATTTTTCTAGGCACACTAATTTGTCAGAAAAAAAGAATTTTTTAGATGTTTTCTGTGGACTTCTTTTGCTGGCGATTGAAATAAGACCCACGTCCTAAAGCTATTATTGTAGCAACATGGATTTTCTGGCTGCCTTACTTGTTCACAGATGGTTAGCCTTTGACATGGCAATGAGATTGTTCACTTCTGCAAGATGTTAGCACAGATCAATAAGAAAACTGTCTTACAGAGAGAACACCTGTTTGTCAAGCAAGCCTGCCTTAAAGGTATTTCTGATATTACATTTTTGTTTGTTCGGTGGAAAGTCAGTAGTTTCCCTGGCCACAGTCAGTAGTTTCCCTGGTTGCAGGGTTAAATTCCCTGTTTGCTAGTGTGTGGTTTGACAGCGGTAAGGAGAAGACTCCTTTTGGGAAAAGGGGGAAACCCACATCTTTGCAGCGCTGGATATCGTAGCAGGTTGGGCTTAAAACTCTTCCCCTTACTCCATTTTGGGCCATAGAGGCATTGCAAGCGTTAGTTTAGTCTTCTGCCAAGCAAAAAATCGCTTTCATCACCAATTTCAAGTTTTAAAATAAATATCTGGTGACTGCTCTATCCAGGTTGTGGCTCATAGGAAATGGGGCCTCTGCGTATTTAGCAGTGATGTTAAAATATGTGTTATGACAGATGTCACCAAAGTCCAAGACTCATAATAAAAAGGATCAGAAAAATTTGTAGGCCCAGGAAATAGCGTGAGTGGAACTAGAAAAATATCAACTAATATATCTGGGGAAAAGAAGTATTCAAGTATTAATGCTGGAAAATTGCTAGCTGCTACAGTGGGAATGAAAAAAAATAGGAAATGATGGCATTTTCTCAAAGAGCAGGAGGTAATAGTCTCTCCCCTTGTTGAGAACGCTGCTGGAAAGCACAGAGCGCCATTTCAATTAGATACGGCATTCCTCGTCCACATTCAGACTGTTGGCTAGATTTTCTATTACATAGCATCTGTCTCTGTTTCTATCTAGCTCTTGTTTTTCATTCCTTGCCTATCTCCATAGTGCCTATGTGCCCAAGCGGTAATAGATAAATGCCTGTGTATCTGGTAGTTTATACACTGATGCTCAAATATTTTTGAAACTTGAGTAACTCGCGTTGGTTGTCTATGTTTTGGTTATCAATACTGAAGAGCAGACTAGAGATAAATGCTGGGTTGGGAAAATAGGGCAGATTTCCTCCCTTAAATTGAGATAATTATAGTCATCAACTTAAGAGCACAGAATTTCTATCACTGTTAATAATAATGTTATTGTTATATAGTGGAAGCTTAAAAACATCAGTACCAATGATGTCAATGATGCAGAAAAGAGCTATAGACATAATTAAGGTGATGGAAGCAGGCTTATGAAGAAAGATGAAGAGAAGCAGCAAATGCACAGCTTGGCTAAGTGGCGATAATGATGATGGGGGATGTGATGACCATCTAAAACGTATCTGACATCTGTAAACATAGAAGAGGGACTAGTTGTGTTCAGTTGGTCATAACATTACAATTAGCGTTAATGAGGAAAACTGAGCAAAAGAAAACACAGAACGTTTTTTTGCTGTTCAGCCCAATGGTAGATCCCATTAAATGCTAAAATGGTATCTTCAAAGGATCCCCTGTTGCACCAGCAGAAGCCCAATTGCTTAAATAATGTGAAAATAAATTGAGCAAGATGCTCATGAGTGTGCAGAGGGAAACATTTTGATACTGGGAAAGGACTGGGCAAGATGACCTCTTCTGCTTCTAATTTCCAATGCTCTATTAGAAAGAGTTGGCAGAGATGCCCTATTTCTAGCTTGCAGACATTTCTCATTTTTTTATTTGTAATGAGAGCCCAGTTGAGATCCAAACTTATCCAAAACTTTCAAGATTGGAAATTCAGGTAGCTGAACTGATGGTTCAGGGCACAAGGGTAATGTCTCTGATGGGTCGCACCCTAGATGCACATGAACGCCGTGAGGATGGGAACTAAACCTTAGTTATCCAAAGCAAAATATTTAGGGTTGAATTAAATAATGTTTTTCCAACTAGCTCGAAAGCTGAGAAAGCTGGACATGTATCAGGAATAGACTAAGAAGAATTGAGGGAAGGAGAACCCTGTGCATGTGGTGTGGCAATTGGCACAGCGTCTGCAGCACGTTAGACTAGCTGCTTTTCCTTGGGAAGTTGCAGTCCATGCATAAGGACACCTGCATATATTTAAATTTTTTTTTTTTTTTGCATGATTGCCTTGAAATATATTGTTTGGTTTATTTTGGACTAAAAGTTGATTTGTTTTTTTAATGTAAAATGGCTGCTTTGTGATCCTAAGAGACATAGTGCAAGTAATTTCCAATTTCCTTCTCTTTATGGACTTCAGCTTTCAAGATATTGCTTTTTGATAAAGGTATGAGTACGTCATAGCATTTCTTGGCTGTAGTACTATACAGGAAAGAAACTGGAAATCATTAGCTAAAAGTAGTTGAGTTACATGAATTATAACCCCCTGCTGAGACATAGGGATTTCATCTTGAATTGAAATTTATTGATGTTTGCCAATGAAGTGTCAACTAAAAAAAATCTGTTTAAAAAGCAACTTTAATGTTAAAAAGCCTACTCCAAATTCTCAGAGATAGTATTTGGATAAAGACTGATCCTTACCAAGGGTAAACAGGAGAGAGAAAAATAAATGTATTTTCTGCCTGGCCTGTTTGGTTTTGCTAACTACAGAGCTCCCAGCACACTGCTACTGTTTAACTAATAAAAAATAAATTAATATGAATTTCAAGCCAGTGCTGTAATGTATCACACGTTGCTTTCAAAGTAGGAAATTATTTGCTCACTAGACTTCATGTATTTCCACTCAAGTATGCAGTCCTTTTTATTCATATTATAAGGGCACAGAGTGAACTGAATTGCACATGTATTCAAAGAAGCAGTACAAATCTGAGCAGGAGCCAGATGATCAATTATTAGGAGGTAGTACTGCATTGTGTTGTTCACCAGGAGCTTCAAGAGAGACGAGAAAGAAATTGTCAAAGACAGAAACATTCAATGCAGTTACAAAAAAGGTAAAAATAGAGAGAGAGAGGGGAACCAGAATAAATCATGGTTAGAATTGTATGCTGAGAGCTGGAGCGGAAAGACAGAGCAAATCAAGGTGACAGGAAATAAAATATTGCTCATCAACAGAAACAGGGAGGAGAGGGACATCAAAACATGGAGACTTGTAAAATAAAAAAAAAAGGCAGCTCAGGATAGTGACTGTGGGAAAATGTAGGAGAAAGGAGGTCTTAGGAGTGCTTAAGGTAGTTTGGAAAAAGAGAAAATCAGTCAGACATGTTTTGTTTGAGATGAATGTCACCGAAACAAAACAAAAAGAAGAAAATAAGAGGAACCAAAAGTTATCATGAAATAAAATATTGCCATTGTCCTCTCCCTTAAAATGTTGGTGAGGAGGAGGCAACCACCATTCCTCTAAGGCTTCCCATAGGAGTGGCCGCAATGAAGTGTTAATTTTTGAGAAGCGTGAGGTCTGAATCCCACGTCATCCTCTGCTTCCCTCCCTCTTCCTCAGACGTAGTTTGGTCCTGACCAGTAGTAAAACAGCTTGGTCATGCTTGGGTCTGGATGAAACAGTTTATTTTGAGGGAGAATTTTTTTAACTCGTTAATTTATAACCACAGTATAGTAGCCTGAAAATTAAAATATTGCCGTTCACATATCCAGTCTGTAACATTTCCTGAAGTGTTTGACTGTGCGTGAAGCTAAATAAAGTTCAGTAATGAGTGTGCTATAAATTCCTTAGGCTGGAGACTACCAGGTTCTTCTGCTATGGGTAATGTATGCAGTGTGAAATGCTTTCCATGCAAAAATGCCTGATTGCTTGTGTTCCTTTGGTTCCATCCTCTGTCCTTCTGTACCATTGTACAGTCAGTTGCTGGCAAAGGTATAATTTTCTACTCAAATGTAGGAGCAGCTGCAGGTGGTCATGGTGTGAGTGACTCCAGGAATATATGGGGTGGGATAACGTGCACGCTTGTCCACTGAAAAATGACTGAGAAATGATTGCTTGACATTGCTTAGCTGCAGCAGAGTATAGAATTTACTGCTGCTGCTTGTGGCACACAGCACCTGTACAGTGACATTTTCATTATATATGCTGTAACTCATGGTCCTGTGTTTTCCATTTCATGGATTTTGTAACACGTGGTGAAACCCCACTGTCGGAAATGTTACTGCCACTATAGCAAGACATCGCATCTGTAAGAGATCCCATCCAAAACATCTTCACTTTGATCCTACCCTAACATCTCAGTTTTATGCATCGGCCAAATTCTTTTAGTCCCGTTCCTCCTTGTTATTTTATTTATTGCCATTCTTCGGAAGATTAATGCGGCTTCTGCACTGGATATAATTCTCTATATCAGTCTGTCTATAGTATCTCTGCAATCCTAGCTCTTCATCACTCTACATTCTTTATGGATCACATTACTTTCACCACCCCTTATCTAACTACTTCATAAAAACCTCCTCACACATTTATAAAGCATGACAAGAGTATTACCATAAACTATGTTACTCTGCTCGGTAAACACATCACAGACTCTTCATAGGCTAATCACCTCAGTGGATAAAATTATCTGGGGATGAATTTATCTGCAGCAATCGCATCAAAAGACAAACTGTATAGAACAGCACAGTTCTGCTTTTCCATCATTTTGTCTCAACTGAAAGCCTGGACTGTTAAGTTGGTTATTGCTGATCTTCTTTGTAATCAGTAGACTTATTTATGAATATTTAACAGAAATCCTAAAAGTGTGAGATTTTAGTGTATCATATGAAACAATAAAGGTTATGTTATGAGTCTAATAAGCAATTTTGGGTCTGTTTTGAGGTCGATGGGAAAAGTAATAAAGTTTCCCAATTTGGAGAGCAGGCTGAGGATAAAGGCATTTAATAAAAGGATTAGACAGCTTGAGAGATCTGGAAACATCAAGGTGCTGGGGGAAAGCCTGTTGGGCAAGAGCGAGACTGGCAGGACCAAACAGTGCTCGCATGGTTGACATAGAATAATTTCTAAATCCTTTCTTAGTAACTACTTCTCATGCACGCTTCGATATTCATTTCTCATCAGCAGCTGTGCCTAAATCACATATTTCTTATCAGTTTAATTATTCCATCTGAAAAGAGAGTTATCCTATCTTTCTTTCTTTATGTGCCTTTTGTAAGGGTCGTTTAACTTAACATCCATTCCTTGGATGCCTTTTGCTGGCAGCATTTAGAAGAACAACATTTCGAGGCCCTGAGAACAATATTCTGTAGTTCACCCACATTTTGTTGTTAGGATATTTTCAGGCCTAATTCCACATTGGATTTTCATCCTCAGTCTGGTAAGGAACTAGAGGTGCCAGTATTGGAAATGTGCATTTCTGTTCAGCGGCAGAAATGTTCATTTCTCCACAGCTTTGTTACCTAGAAAATTTATTCTGGGAAAGAATTGTGCAGCTGCAAAGCAATGATCAGAATAGCATAGCAGGTCTTTTTAATCTCTCGTTTTATACTGCTGCCTGCAGTTTAAGTTATAGGAGGAGCACTGTTTCAGTGCAGGCATATTACACCTATTTTGCTCAAACTGTTTTTTTTTATCCTCTCTGAAAAATCAAATATTAAATTTTCCAAACCACCCAAGTGACTAAGGGCAAGATTTTTTTGACGATACTTCTAGATTTTACGCTCAGCCTCACTAGTTCTACATCATTTAGACCAAGGAATCCCATTTACAAGTCATATAGACCTTTAGGACTGTCATATCTCACTGAAAGTCAATGAAATTTGGAGTCGATGCCTATTACTGTTTGATATGGAACTTATTTCTCAAAATTAATGTTCTTCTCTTTCTGAATTTTCAAAGTCCTGCCTCTTCACATACATCTCTTAATGGCATTCCAGAGCTGTAAAACCCACTAAAACTTCTAATTTCTAACCTCCATTTCTGAAAGTTACTGTAAGCTGATCTCCCTTTGAAGTAAAAAAAATCTCATTAAAAGACTGAAGATCCCCACTAAGAGAACATTGGATTCTTGGCTGCCTCATGGGTTACATATCTGCTTTTTGTAGTTCATCAATACAAGAATGCTAATAGTCCCTATTACAATTCACTTTCAATACTGCCTGTGACAAAAAAGCAATCAAACGTGCGGGGTATGTGTATGGTCCTCTGCAGGCAGCTCTGCCTGATGGCTCGGGCTCTGCTGTCTGTCAGGGACAGCACACACACACCCCAGGTGGGATTTTCTCATCAACTCTGTCGTTTTTGTGTTTGTGTATACTGTACACGTGCATGCGAAATCATAATTAAAACTACCCGTAACTCTGCTTCAATAACAGCTAGAAGCAAACTCCTCATCAGCATTCCTCCCCGGCCGCTCCTGCCCTGTTGTCCTCTTGAATACCTCAGCCGAGCTGGTTGTTGTGCTGCCATTTGAGATGCGATGTGCCAGAGGCAGTAGTTGCTAGAAGACTGGCTTGTTTTTCTGGGTACCATTTTTCCTTTGATTCATCTTTAAGAGATTTTTTTTTTTTTTAAATATGCATAAGAATAAGGTCCTGTGCAAATTTCTCAGGAGATCAATTTGCAAGGCTCTTTAGTAGAAAGGCCTATTCTCTAGTGTGTATATTGGTTTGATATGGAAATCCATAAGCCTGCCCTAGATCCACCCACATCTCATACACTGGCATGCTCTGGGTTTTCTTTGTGAATTCAAGAGTAGAATCCGTGCCATTTCCCCTTTACAAAAAATACTTATTTTTAATTTCTGCGAATAAACCAGTTCTTGAGGATCAGAGTCTATTCTGTGTGTAAGTATAAGAATCTGTAAATCTCTCAGATAAAAAGCCTCCTGTGGCTGATGGTAGGGAGCATTAGTAGAAAGTTGTAAAAGACTACAAATCCATGTGCTAATTAGAGCTTTGCATATCCCTGCTTCCCCTATTATACTGAATGGGAAATAAAATACAAATGGAAAAAAAAAGTTAGTACTCAAATGAAATATTAGCATTCTGCTGAACAAAATATTTTAAAGATATTGTTTTCCTCTAGAAATTCTCTTGTTATGGATTTTTGTAAAAAAGTTTGATTTCGTGGAAATGGCCTTTTCTGTCGAAACTGGTCTTAGAAAATTAGCTTATAGCACCATAAATAACCAGAGATGCCTGTGCTGAATGCACGTTGCCCCTCAGCTTTTGAATTCTGACTTGAGAATCTATCAAAACTTTGGCTTAGTGTGAAATTAATTTCCATCTGTAGCTGAACTGCTTTGTCCAGCAGTTCTTCTCCAGACTCTGACTGTGTCTGCAATGGGTCAACATGAACCAAGACAGTAACATTTCTGGTCTTACTAGAAATAGGGTCGTTGTATCAGTGTATACAGGAATCGGGGCCTGAACCGAACAGGAATGTTGCACCACTCACCAGGACAGAGTCCCGGGGGCTCCTGGCTGAGCTGTGAGCTCCACGAGTACTCTTTTAAGTGACCTGGGCATCAGAAGAAGCTTCAGTATGAGTTTGAAATGCAAGATGCAAATCCACGGGAAATTTCACCTGCCACACTCCTCATGGAGCTACTTGTTCTGGTCTTTTGTAAACAAAAAGCATTTTCTTTAGAGGAGATACCCTGATGTCTCCAGAACCCTTTCATAGCAACAACATTTGAGAAAATAATATCCCAACCTAAAACTTAATGACCCACAGCGGGAATCGCTTATGTTGCTGCAGTTGCATAGAGCCTTCCCAAACTGAAAATAATATATATCCCACATAATGAACAATGAAAACACTGAATATTAATGAAAATATAAATATAAATTTAGGAAACAGACCACTGCGGTCTATTCTGATCCACTGGGCAAAAAAATCTGGTATATAACCAGGAGGCTTGAAGAACACATGCGGTTCATTACAAATTCCCACAATCTTTTTAACTCCATATATAATGAGTAGCCCATGAATCTATTTGTATCAGTTATCACAATGATAAAGAATTAGCTATTACTCAATGCTAACTTTTTATTCTCGGTTCCATTTTTCGGTAGTACCTTTGTGCTACTCAAAGTTCATGGGCCAAATTCAGCAGTTTTGTAACTTCGTTGGAACTGATGGCCCTCTGGCAACTGGGGTGCCATTAGCATCAACCTCATAAAAATGAGTAAACGCCCTAAGCCCTGACTCCTGATTGCTCTGCAGTTGTTGTCGCTCTCCATGCGCAGAAATGCACACTCCTCTGTGTGCAGAAATGCCTCCTGTAGGCTTGATCCTTTTCCTTCTGGAGCAGATACAGAATGTCAGAGAATTACATGTAAAACAAAAATTGGAGTGTAATTGCACTGTGGCTGCGAGGAGTCTTTTATTTGTTCACTTATGAAGTGGCTCGTGGAGTAGCATGGGACTTTGTTTTTCCATCTGTTACATATTCCCGTCAGAAGCAAAAATGTTATTTTTTAAGTAACATAGTAGTGGCTTATTATTTCTTAAAGTAAAGTATAGTATTTTCCCCTGAGTGCAGCGTAGTCTGTAGTTCTGGCACATTAGCTGGCATAAACATTTTGATTAAAGCTTATGAATGTATTAATTACACCTGGGAAGTTTCCAAAGCTTATTCAAACTGCAAACTCTTCGAACTGCAGCCCCCAAATCTGAATTCTTTTTAGCAAATGTAAAAATGGCTATCACAGGGTTGCCTTTTCTTTCTCTAGGATGTTTATATAAAGACATGAGGTGGCAAGGGTGTACATTTTTTTACCCATTAGTTTCTGTAGGTACTTTTTCAGAATGTCGTCAAGCGTCTGAAGAATTTTTTTACAGTCATGTTGTTAAACATTTGCTTGAAGTCTTAAGAACTTCAATTCTCTTTAAAGTTTTCTGTGATCTCCCGGGTCTAGCAACAGCTGCACATACTTAAGCATTTATCAGAATAACATCACTGGGTATATGAACCCAAACAGGATGACAACACTGGAACATAGGCTGTCTAGCTGAGGCCCTATAAATAAACACTGCCAGGAAAACCAGTAAGAGTTCTAATGGACTCTCTGGAAATGTTGATAGAATTGGTCCATAAGATTTCCTTTGCCCGTATTCCCATGGCGGGCTGCTTATGGTGTAACAGAGGGCAGAAATTTGAGCAACAAAGCCTATAAAGTTGTTTGGGTATCACTATTTCTTGCAAGTAACATGAACAAGTTCTTACAACAACCTTCAACCGGATTAGGTTGTGTGGTGCATTGACAATGAGAGAGAAGCAAATGCAACAGAGGATCTGAATTCTAAAATCACTGGGCGTTTGACCCCAAAAGAAAGGCATATCTTATCTATCAACCGGCTGTGCCTCCGCCAAACAACCCAAGAAGTCTCACCTAAGCGGTGCTTTGCTCATGCATTCATGCACACATGCATTCATTATGACTGACCTGCCCTAGGAAGGTCCATTAAGTGGAACTCATTTCAAGCACAGATGGTCCTGAATAGCTTAATGTCTGCCTGGTGGCCAGAATAAGTGAATTCTTGATGGCCTTAGACTTCTGATCACATACATGCAGCCAAGGAGGAAATGAAAACATGTTTATCATTTTGATAAACAACCTCTCTCATTGCTGCAGGATGCTCCATGTAACTCAGCAGAGTCAAATACTATTAAATTGTCATCACTGTCAAAGAGAGAACGTATAAGTTTTGCTACCTGAGTCATAGTTAATGATTTCCACAATGTATAACACAAATCAGTACTGCTGTTTGCCTTTTTTATGTTTGTTTATTGATAAGTTCAGGCTTGGCTAGAACACAGAGGCGAGTTATAATTTTGGAGTGCAAAATATGCTTTTATTATTACCTCTCAGCTACAGATATAAAAACCAGAGGTGACTAGAAGATGGCTTTTCAGCTTCTGGCAGGCACACACTCAGACCCTATAGTTGATTAGATATTTTAAGTCACAGCTGCCCACAGTAGGCTCATACTTATGATAAAATATTTCACTCTGCGATGTGTAAACTCAAGGTGGCTTTATAACAGAGACAAAAATGAATATGTTTTCAGGAGTTTAGTGTCCTCCAATTAGAATTAAACCATTTGCAGGAGTAACAAACAGTTTTCACTCTTTTACAGTAAGAATGATGTACGATTTCTACAGTTTGGTATTTTAGGCCTGTGCAGAACAAAGACTCCCAGAAGGCTGGGAAATATGAGGAGAGTCATAATGCCACAGATAGTTGCCATCTTCAACAGCCCAGAATCCTTCCCAGCAGCCAATTCTGTCCCTCTTGCTTTGGGCAGGCATCACATTTCCTTCGTGAAAAGTTCAGGGCATCCTGTGAACTGAAGAGTCAGCTCAGGAAGAGTCAGCTGTTCTTACTACCAAGTTTGGTGTGAAGAGGATGTAAGTCATGTTAGGACATTTCCATTCATCTCTGGAGCTTCTTGAAGAAAAAGCAAAGCTATTCCTCATTTGCAAGTTCCTATTTCTAATCTTTTTTCTTATTTTCTTGGGGCAGGAGGGAATTAAAAAAAAACGTAAGCTATCTTTCTTACCAGGTGGTGGATATAACAGCCACTACCTGAAATGTAACTGTCGACAAAACATTCAGAAGACACTTAGAGGATTTTAGGGCCCTTCCCTCTCCTTTTGAGATCAATGGCAAATCCGCTATTGACTTCAATGAGTTGGATGAGGCTGTTATTGTGGAAACAAAGCCAGAAGCTACCTTAGCTCAGTCGACCATAAAATTTAAAAAAAAAAAAGACATTTCTGTTCTTTGTGACAGGGATTTAAACTTTCACGGCACTCACAGCCTATGAGGTCGATAATTCACATTTTTTCAGGACTCCCAGCACTGTTAACATCTTGCCAGGTCTTCCCATAATCTAAAAGAACCACTGAGAAAAAAATCACTGGTTCAGGACCAGCCATCCTCAGATATTGGTATTAAAGCATTTCTTGGCACTGTCCCTCGCACTCCGCCTCCTCCCCCCCAAAAAAGAAGTTGTAAATAAAAATTAAGAAAATTAAGAATCACAGAATAACAAGGTACTTCACATATACATCTGAATGTGTTAATTTTTTTTTCAATGGAAACTGAAGACTGATTCATGTTTCTCTCCCTGCTCTGACTTGTTTCCTCCTTTGTACAGCTGAAATAAAGATTTAAGTTGAAACACACACACACAGAGTATAGTTGTGGTATATATACATTTCCATGAATAAGGTAATCAGGAGCGTGCTTTTTCCTTGAGGTTTTTTCCTCATCTCAATGTGTCCATTAGTATTTATCTGGGTACCTCTATCTATTCCCATTTTGTATATGGCTTTTAAAAAGCATGTATATGCGTGGTTGGTAAAATATATACCAGCAAAACGCATTGCATGCAATGCTATCCACTAAACATTCATAGGCTAAAAGTGCTTTAATGGAAAAATCTGATCCCATATAAGAAATTTTCCAGAAAAACAGGGTGTGTAACGTGTGTAACTTTCTCCATGTGAGATGGATTTTTTTCTTCTTTTTCAGCACTGGGAAGAGTCTTTTTGTTATTGTTATTACTATTATTTGCATTACAGTTATAGTCCATACAGATAAAAGTTCCAATTAATGTACTTAACTGTCTAATGGTAAAAAAAAAGTGTTTTTTCATTGCTTTTATAGTTTCCTTGTGCTTTGCCACTCCTAAAAAACTATACACTTTGAGTTAAATACTTTCTTGCTGCAGCAACTTGAGCTTCCACATAACAATTAAAGATGTTATAAAGCTCATCCACCACAACCCATTATTTTGAATGGATAACCAAATAAGCAAGACTAGCTCATGTGGTTATTAGTAGTCACATAGCAAATTAATAGAGAAAATTAAGCATTTAGCTTATTCCCAGATATTTACTACACAGTCTATGTAGTCTAAAATTAGAAATGCTTATTACTGCATACATTATCTTTATTGTTTAGGTTGCAATCAATAAAATCACAAATCTCTCTTCTCTTAGGGCATGACCATAAGACAAATTAAACCAATAAGAATATTTTCTTTGCTTTCAATATGATTTGGATGAGGGAACAGGGAGTATATCTGAAGAATTACTTCATAGAAAAATACAAGCATTTGGGGCTGAGTTGATTGTCACAATTCCTCTTACTCCTAAGAGACACTTAAAAGACCGTTTGTCAGATGATGGCTTTCTGCATTGTCGGGATCTCTCTTCTGTGGCACCTATTGGCTTTCAAAAAGCTTGTGTCAGCAGCCCAAATGCACCCAATAACTAATACATGAAGCAGCATTTCTCTCCAGATGAGTTAAATATTTACTGCAGTGTTAGTCTTGTCTCAGGCTTGCAAACTCATCAGTGCTTAACCCCATGACCATGCAACCTAAGCTCATTTACCCTAATGGACGTTCACAGGCTTTCGTCTACTGATTCACCCTGGTAGGTCAGTGGTTTGAAAATTTAATATTATAAAACATTTCCACTCTTTGCAGAGTCCCTCTTCAGTGGTAGTTGTTGTACCACTTGATGCTGTGGGTACACCTGATGGCACACCACCATATGACCTTAACAACATATAGTCAAGGGAGATTCCTCCCTGCCCGCCTACCCCAGCGCTCCGCTACAGAAATATCACATTTGTAGAGTCACCAGGCAACAGGACTCGCTCCTGAGCAGGGAGATGCCACTGGACTCCCAGACCTCTTCCAAAATCCCTTGTTCACAGGCAGACATGGGTCAGCATCTCCACACTGCTTATTCTCCCACCTGGCTGCAGGGTTAATCTAATGTTCAAAAGCTCCCAAAGTTGTTTCAAGAAGAAGAATGAAAGCCAAAGACAGGAATAATGCTTTTTATGCTATAGTAAAAGCAACTTACAGTTAGCATTTCATAGTGGCATAAAGTAATAATGCTTTTTTAGCAAACCTTCTTACACACTCTGCTCTTTAGTAGGCTGTGCACGATGTTTTGTACCAAGTTTAAACAAAACCTGCCAAATTTATGCCGCAATTTCATAAAGTAGCCAAATATCTGTGGGGAACAGACTGGCACAATTAAATACTTGGTGATTATGAGCTAAATACAATCTGAACTGAGGAGTCAAGAAATTATTTGGGCAGTGTGTTAGCCCAACTGTCGCGTCTCTTCTCCTTGCACTGCACTGCGAAGGTGAATGGGAATAATACACTTGACGCTTCATTTCTGTGCATAGTGCATGCCAGAAACACCAAATATTCACAAACCCTAAGCCACCATCTATCTGTCTATCACTCCTTTGTGTTCTCCACCTAATCAAACTATTGCAAATGTTCATAAAGAACAATTAGGGAGAAGGCAAATTAAGCCTGGTGGTCTTGCACACAATGGGAAGGTTACCTGCCTTAAAACTGCCAATTTAGGGAGCGGGGTAGCAAAGGGAAGTGCTATTGGATCATCCTGTAGTTTGGAGAGGCTGCTTGTCATCCCCTAAGGGCTGAGTACTGGCATAGAATCAAATGTTTGGAGAAAAAGCTAGAAAAAGCATGTTTCTTGATGGATTCCCTTAGCCCCTGTCTTTGTACGAGAGAATATTTGGGGGAAGAAGCCTCCAATATTACAAGCATAAAATCAGCCAAGAGTTGTTGTGCATTTACTGTAGTATGTTGCCTAAATTGCTTTAGGCCCAGACCCTGACACAGTTATTTTTTAGGCCAAAAATTCTGCTGATGTCAGAGAATCTTCTAATGTAAGACAGGCAAGCTATATCTACCATAGAGGCACATTTATCTGCATTTCCTATTAAAATTGAAGTATAGCAGCACCTGGCTTATTCAGGAGCACACGTAATGGGAGAAATGACATTGTAATCCCACCTGTACAGAAGCTGTGCAGGGACAGAGACAGGAGCACGCCTGGGTGCTTTGATTAGCCACTGCTGCTCTTCCTAATCAGAGTGTCAATATTCTCTTTTTCTTTTTTCTTTTTTTTTTTTCTTTTTCTTTTTTGCCAGAAGGAGGAACGTGTGAAGTTATAGCAGCACACAGATGCTGTAATAAGAATCGAATTGAGGAAAGATCACAAACAGTAAAATGCTCCTGTCTACCTGGGAAAGTGGCTGGGACTACAAGAAACAGACCTTCCTGTGTTGATGGCAAGTAGCTCCTCCTGTATATATGTCTCTGTTTGTGTACCATCCAGTAAATAGCTTGACGTCTATAGATTCCGCATCAGAATTTTGTTGTGTTCTCTGTTTAATGGAACAGAAAAAACTATAAGCGTAAGCATTCATTTACACCACCTTGCCTCGTACTTTAGTGCACGGTTCCGTGCACATGGGTCACTTTAAGATTTACTCACAAAAAGGAGTGTACAGTAAAGGCACTTAGATAAATATAACAGGTTCTGTGGCAGGATCAAGCCCTTAATAAATAACTGGAGAAAATTGCGTCACTTCACAGCCTCTTCCCCCCCCCGCCCCCCCCGTTGCCACATTAATTTTGAATCATAAATATTTCAAAGGACAACAGCCATTCATTTTGAATGAATTAGCCATTTTAGTCCGTGGCAAAAAAGGTAAATAAATGAATCCTGTGGTCTTGTCCTGTTACAAACATTACAGAAACCTAGGAAAAAATCTTTGTCTTTTGAAATCAGTGGTGCTGTTTCTTGTCATGGGGATTTTTTTCTTGAAGGAAAAACAGCATGTTATTTGTGTCTGGGTTTCATATCAGGTCTAGCTCCACAGGGTGTATTCCTCTCTGGGGCTCTGCTGCCACTGCTGCAGGGTGAAACCATGGAGCAATCGGCGAGAAAGCCACGGCTTGGAAGTGCTTAGCATAATATAAATCGCATAAGAAAATGGGGAGTAAGTCATACTAATCCCATTAGTTACCCTTCCCAAACAATCTGCTCTGTGTTGCAGAATCCCTCTGTGCAGCAGCTTTGTGAAAGAGAATATCTCATAAAAATTCCTCACTACTCTTTATGGTACACATCTGGTGCCATTATTTATACCACCCCACAGCCCAAAGGTGCTTTGAAGAGCCAGGGGTTATTTCGGCTAGAGTTGAGGTGGGCTCTGCACTGGGCTCTCCTCATCCTTCCCGTAGCTGGACTTCCAGGGGTGGTGGCATGGCTGCAGGTTTTGGAAGCATCCGATGTTTCCTCTCTGGGTCTGTTGTTTGGCATTCAGCTTCCCCCCAAGTGAGCGAGAGGGGGTTGCTGTACAAGCAAACATTGGGAGAAATGGTTTCTTCTGGGTACCTTTCCTCATCACATGTCACAAAGGCACTAGCAAGGGAGCAGGGGCTGGTCCAGTTGTAGCCCAAAGCTAGACAGGAGTATTGGTGGGCACAGTGGACTGCATAGAGCAATGCACTACTACACAGGCTTGCACATTCAACTAAAACGATGAGAGATTGGGGGTGACTTGGAGGGATGAGAACCTCATGTTTTCTCAGGAAGTATTTGTGGTCTGTACGTATCTGATTTAGATAGTAAAGACAGAAAGAAAATGTTTTATTGTTTCAAAAATGCTTTCAAATTTTTAAATTATGAGGCAGTAATTCATAGCTTGTTACACTGGGAGTGCAGTTCAGCTTCTGAACTCATGACTAAATTTCATGACTAAAAACACGCTATGAATGCACCTGTGAATGATTACACTTTAATCCACATTCTGTCATTCTGTTATTGCTTAATTACCCCAATAAAAAGAAGCTTTTCTTTTTCTGTTAAGCACACTCATAAAACCGTAAGTGAAACCTACAGCTGGTCTTAACCAAAGATCAGCTGTACAAGCCTTGAAGAATCTCATGTTCTTCAGCAGGTCATGAAAAACAGAGGCACCGGATAGAGCAGAGGGACACCATTAATTCAGATCTCATAATTCTGTCCAGAGAAGAGGAGCTCAAAGAATGCTGTGTTACGAAAAAAAAGTCGGGTGCAGGTGTGGAATGGAGCCTAATTGCTCTGTCAGGATTACAATAAAAAGAAATGTTATTGTCTGGAATTTTGAAAGGCGTAAGGATAAAACAATGGCTAATATAAAAGTGCAAAGCTAGTCCCATTGAAGTCACTGGTAAGACTCACAGTGACTTCAAAGCCAGCAAACGTGAACTACAAAGGAACGTCTTCCCCTTTCAAGTTTACTTGTTGTAGTCAGCCCATAGCTTCTTTTGTAGATGGCTGGTGAACAGTTCAAAAGCCCAATATGCTCCTCGTAAAAATTAATAGAAGGGGCATTTTCCTTGGCCTTTGTTTTATCCCAGACTTTGCTTTGTGACTTTTGACATACTGACCTGTTTCAAGTCAAAACTTTGACCTACTTAGTGGTTCTGTTCTTGCTAAGGCAAAATTCCCAAAACTTCCCATGGGAGTCCCATTGACGTCAGTACTTTAACTCACACAAAGATTTGTGATTTGCTGTTTCTTTTGTACATGAAGACATTTCAAAAGGTCATCTGCAACTTTTTACCTTCTTTACCTACCATACAGAAAGTATTAAGGCTGTTTAATCTCACAATGGGTTTTATACTGAATATGATTTCAAGCCATGATCTGTCATTAAGAAAGCTGACTTGGATCCATTATTTAAAAATCCATGGATGCTCAGGTACAGCAATATACTCACAGCCAAACAGACTGAGCACCTTTGAGAGGTGACAAGGACTGGGAGATCCTATGTTAGCATCTGTGGTTGATTATTTCCTCAAGCCATCTCCACCTGATGCCTATTTAGTTGTGTGTATCAAACAGGATGAACCTCAGCGTTGTTCATACCATTGGCCAAACTGTGACTTAGTGGGATCAGAATCAAGCTTTTGGTGATTCTCAGTCCAATTTTATCAGAAAACACTTCAAGGCTGATGACTTGACAGTTCGAGTTCATGTTACAGAGGAGAGGTGGCATTGCCTTCCACTCCTAGCAGCCCTTGCTCCGGGACACAACTGAGCTGCGTGGGTGGGACTGTGGAGAGCTAGCTTGGTTTTCTGTTTAAGAGAGAATACAATTATACGTAGGAGTCAGCTTAACCTTTTTAATAATTATCAGGAGTGATAAATGGTCCTTTTGTCCTCTGGTTGTGAGATCTCATCATGGGTAGCACACAGGACACACATGCGCAGTCCTCCTCCTGAACGAGCTGACGTTCAGGCTGAGTGTGTGTCGTTGGTACCATGAAGGGTGAACGAGCTGACGTTCAGGCTGAGTGTGTCGTTGGTACCATGAAGGGTGGAAGTTGCCATATATTCCCAAGCATCGCTTCCTGCCAAGTCCGGCAAACTTTTTCTTTGGAGCCTCATCTTAAAAGAAGCATAGTAAGGCCAGTCTGCGGCAGCTTCTGAAGTTATAAATTATTCCTTGCCACTCATTCAGTAGACACCGTCCTAAAACCTGTCTAAATCACTCATGAATTATGTAGTAGCAACAGTGAGAGCAAAACAAAAGCCAAATCTTGTCATGAAACAGAGAGGCCATTTTCTGGGTTTTTTTTGCCTCTTCTATTGCAGATTTACTTTCATGATTCCCTTCACTAGTTCCAAGTCTTTTTTTTTTTTTTTTAAGGATGGTTTGAATGCTCCCTTCCCTCCCTATGATTTATCTTGCATGTCCCTTGGCCATAGCACATACCATGGGCATCAGTCTGTTCAGTTCTCTGTCACGGCTGTTATTATTTTCTCCATTTGCCCAAATACCTCTCCAGAGCAAGTCCCAAATGGATTTAGTTCATTTGTGTTACAGCAGCTAGAGAAGGTCGCTTTTTTGGGAGGAAAGCAGTGCTGAGCATGTCCAGGGAGTCCCCAGCCCTCTGCCTCTAGAGCACAAGGGACCTGTGGAGCTTAGAGTGTTTCTAACCTACTCCGCAGCAGAGCTGCTGGACACAGCCTGTGCGTCGGCTGTCGGAAGGCACCAGAGCAACTCCTGATCTACTGTCCTGCTCACACACCTCAGAGACGGCCGGGGCCAGTATGGGGCTTGAATTTGCAGCTCGGACTAGCGTGCAGACCCCTCTGGCTTCACACTTTGATGGACCTGCTCTCTTTCATTTTCCTGTTACTGCAGGCACTTTGCGTGTGACGTGCAGGTTATTTCTGCAAGGGTTTCTTAGCCATGTGTCTGAATTCGCACCTTCCCTCTCCACTACGCTTACAAACAGCCTGTCTTCCTCATTTCAAAAGCCCATGAATTTTTCTCCTGCTGCAATAGGCTCTGTGGGCTTATGAGGGCATTCGGGTGTCAGCACAAATAGCTGGGATTTGTCCCCTTGCCAGTACCGGCACGGCTGGTACAATTTCTCCTGTAGGTGGAGGTTTTATTCCTTTGTCTTTATTTACCAGTTTCTTCTTTTGAAACTGTGGTTATCAAAGAGAGGTGTTCCCAGTAATGTCCTCTGCTTCTTTACAGCAAGTCCTCTTGGGCACATGATGATTGTCTTCTCAGGTGTCAAGCCCACATCCTTTAGAAAGTCTATTCACTTCTGTGAAACCAGAATTTTAGGGTTTTTTTTTTCTTAAGTTAGTTTTCTGTTACTCCACGTAAAATGGAAAGAATACACTAAACTGAAAAAGAAAAAAACCTCATCCTCATCTATTTCTCTTTTTTTTTAAATAGAAATTTGTCTTTATTTAAATAATTTTTCACCATTCACAGTACGTCTTTCACATTGAGTAGGACCAAGTTTTCTTCTGTTGTTCATGCATAATGTGGAGGTGTTCCTAATCTTGTTCATTACTTCAAAACTTTCTTTTCCTGCCCCATCTTCCTTCTCAGTATGGAATGCACTGTGCATAGTGAAACCCTGATGAAAAAATGTGACTGTTAAATACCTTTAAAACTGCTGTTTGAACGTTTTCTAGATGTACTCAGTATATTCGCAAAATATTTAAATATTATTGAGGGATTTGCATTCACAATGATGCCACAAAGGCCATTTGTGTTTTGGTTTTGCTTTTGTACAACACAAGGCACTTTCTTCAAATAAATGGCTGTGGACTGGTCCAGGTTTGGTAGTCCTACCAGATCTTGGCATCACATGAGGTTTCATAACATCAAAATAAGTTTGTTGTGACAGTATCAAATGTAAAGCTGATACCAACACTGTCATATTTGGGTCAGGACATTAATGTTCACCTCTAATTCTTCATTAACCTAATCGTCATGCAAAAATTGGTGTCACATTTCTGAATTTTCTTCTGCGGCATGAATAAAGCTGGCTGCGTGAGCTGGAGAGCAACAATGAGCAAGTGGCAGCAGCGGATTGATTAATGCACTTGGGTCTTTTTTGTCGTTGTTGTTTATGGCTTGTCTGCACATTAATTGCAGTTTTCTTTGGCTGCTTCTGTTAGCAAAACAGTCTTGTGGCCACTTCATTTATTTTTTTTCTTTGTTTTGGTTTGTTGTTTAGGGGTTTTTTAAGCAGTTCATTTTAGCACTCAGTATAAACAACGTGAATGCTTGACTGGCCATGGGAGTGTCCACCATTTCTACACTCTAGTTGAAAGGATGTGAAAATCTTCCTGGCAGGAGGTTTCCCATTCCCTGTAAGGATACACACTTTTACTTTCCACTGGACTTTGCAGCGGCTGCTCGCGTTCCTCACAGGATATCAGTAAACCGGACAAACAGCCAGTGAAGGAGGTGGGAACAGAGGCCAAGTGAGCCTGTGGGGCTACTGAGTAAATACTAACAGAAAAGCTCTGATAATATTCTCTCAGTTCTAATATTTCATATGATTGTTATACAAGTGTAGTAGGAATACAAGATATTTATAATTTTAATACTGTCACTTTTATACTGTGAATAATGTGCTTTGTACCATATCATTTACAGTGGTATTGAACCATTCTATATAGTCAGTAGGTGGTTATGTCCATGTGTTCTTCGAGGCCTTTGAATAACACATAATTTGTTCATCTATACTGAAGTTTACTGTGTTACGGTTAATGATGCTCTCAGACACACATTTTTTTATAATCCTTGAATTTTTTGTTCCCTTCTCTTCAATCTTTTTTAAACTCTTTCAGAGGCAGCCTCAATATTTCTTGCACAATTATCTGTGAAATTTGTTGGACCACAGAGTATGTGATAACAGAAAAGCACCTGCATTGGCTTTTGAAATCAGTCACAAAGGGATTTTCATGCAGGTTGTGCATGTTGCCAGTGCTTTCAGGAAAAGAGGTGGTTTTAACACTGGTCAAAACCAACGAGGAAAAAGGAAGGTGCTACTAAAATGCTGTGCAATATCTCTCCCACTATATTCCTGTAAGAAAGGTCTCTGCGGAGATCTGAGATGATCCAATTCCATGTTGCCTGCAACACAGGATTTGAAGCATGAGCTCTCTGGCAGCAGGACTAGTGTTTTAACTCTCCATGGCCTGCTGTTGTCCTATTTTATACCGGTCATGCATCAGGGGAAAGGGAAATCACTGACTGATACAGAACAATAAAATGAAATGAATCCAGTATTTCCCTTTCTCCCAGACTGGCTTTGGATCACATCAAATTTCAAATCATTCTGTAATATATGAAATATTAACGTGCATGTACATACTTCAGATTTCTATTAGTTTGAGGATTAGCCATCACTAGCCACCATGCGGCCCTGTGAATTTACATCAGACTTCGTCAGGACAGCATTAACAAACTAAACACAAGTCTTAATGACCATTGAGAGCGCTGTGACTTTTAATACCTCCCTGGGCCAGCACCTCACAACTCTTCAGACGTGCTACTGGATGGTTGGTACTGCACATCCTTATTTTTCCATGTGCGGTAGCGGGAGCAGAGGGAGGACAGCATTCGTCAACACATGTTCCCTGTGCCAGTGTTTGCCCTCCTTTCTCTCACCCAGGACTTGCAAATGAAAAGGTCATACCTGCTGTGTCACTCCTTGGGCATACAAGTGCAGCCACTCTGTTGACATGAGCTAATATATTTTATTTTTTAAATTATGGATAAGATGCCTACAGTAGAGCGAGCATTCATAATTCAGGAGCGCTGTGTTCCTGCGGTACAGAGGTGTAGTGTATCCCGTCGCGGGTCCCTGAGCTGGTGCTCAGCCCGTGCACCCTCCCACAGCTCCCGTGCTACCCCAGTTCGCACCGGTTAAGAGATGGGCACGTGAGATAGAGAAACTTCCTGGCTTTCCCTAGAGTGAGTGCAGGATTCAGGCCCTGTAGAGCCAAATGAAAGACTCCTATTGACTTTGGGTCAGGTCCTTAGTAAATGCTTTGTTAGATATAATCCCGTATCTATCAGCACTTACATCAAGAGAAAACGGTTCACAATCACAAAGCCAATAGTTTTCTATTTATCTAATGTGTACTTTAGGTGGTATCACCAGAAAGACTTTTTTTTTTTTTCCCCACTCTGTGAAAACACTTTCAATCAATTCTTATTTCTTGAAGAAAGGGGGGAAAAAATGCTTTTTGAAATCCAAGGAGTCAGCTTCTCATCCTTCTAGCTGTGCTTCGGCCTAGATAAGAAGAGATTTCAGGGTCCCACATTATTAATGCGCTGTCTATATGAATAACGAGCAGGCTTGGTGAGTTATTCCACACTCCTGGGAAAATCTATAACCCTGTCCTTCTGCAGCACCACTAGAACGGAGCAGGAGACTCGTATTTTTTTGATTTGCTGAATTCAGATGACTTCATTTGTAAGGAGGGAAAACAATGTATCTGTTCCCCACCGACACCCATTTAGTAAGCCCCCCAAAAATTCACAGTGTATCACGTGCACTGTTAAAAAAGGAGAAAGAGAGAAAACAGCCTAAATGTGTACTGGAATATTTTAAGACTTTGCTTTTGTCCAGAAACGCATCTTCTTGAATCGCCCTTGCAGCCACCCTGAAATTGCAGCCAGATCCTGAGAGGTGCTGACTTCAGTGGGAGCAAAAGCAAAACTGGCTGTGATGACGCAGAGTAATTAGTTTGCTTACCAAGGCACAGCTCTCGTTACCAGTTTGCCTTCTAATCACAGGGCAGGGGCTGAAGGGAGCAGAGGGGAGGTATGTGCCTGACCCTGCCGGTGGTGGGTGAGATTTTGTGTCAGAGCACGGCATCGTTTCCTGAACCCAGACCATCCCTGAGCAACCTGGGGAGAGCAGAGAGGCCACGCTTCTCCCTGAACGAGTATATCTACAAATATTATATATATATATGTATGTGTGTGTATATATCTCTGCACATGCTGTAGAGTCATCCTGCCGTGGGCAGTACAGCAAAATGCTGTTCAGATGTGGACCTATGTGTTTCCAGTGATTAAGGTACACAGGGAGAGGATATTCAAGGCTCAGATTTGTAGCCAACCTGAGCCAAATTCGGCAAGGGAGGTTGCTGATTTAGGCGCTTCCCCACCTCTCGGTGAGGGCTGCGTTGTTTGTGCTGCATGCAAACATCTGCCAGGCATTAGGGAGAAGCAGACAGATGATGATGTCTTTCTGGTGTGAAGATGGTGCAACTAATGAGATTGTCTGACTGTGGGTTTATGTGAGTACACCTTCATCTCGGCTATAATTTATCTCCCTACCTGTGTCTTATATTTCTTTCTTTTCCAATTGACATTGTGGTTTCCTGGGAAGCAAAGCAACCGCCCTTTTTAATATCAAGCCCATAGAACAGCTGACTAATCCACCCCTGATGAAGTGCAGAGAGCTCACTTAAATCCCAATTTCCGCAGAAAAAAAACATTTTCTTTTTCTACTTAAGAGGGGAAAAAAGCCATAAGTCATGGCGCTATCTCCATCTGCGTGAGGGGTGGTCATTTTTCCAGGCTCCAGCTGACAGGTTTCAGTGCCGACACAGAAGGAGCAGAGACCTCGCAGCCAACCAAGGTGCACAAGCAGCAGCCTTATGGTGAAATTAGAGAACGGCACGACCGCTTAACAGTGTGAAGACACTCAGGAACATATAATTACTTCACCTCCATACAGAGGAAAGTAACCTTTCTCTCAAATACTTGCAATAAGCCCGCTAGAGGCTAAATGGAAAAACAGTAGGAGTTTTCTCCTCTTATAGGTAGCATTAAGTGTTAATCACAGCACTGGAAAGAGCCTGGTCAGGGGGTTCGCAGGCAGGGAGCGCAGGCACAGAGGGCAACCAGCAAAAAGAAGCACAAGCTGGGTGGGAAAAAAGAGCCTAAAAGAGAGAAAATTCCCTCGCAGGGGTGAAGCCACAGGTAGGACCATGCAGGCGAGCCCCGTGAATTCAGGTAGCGTAAGGATCGGGCATGATGCCTGGCCAAGCATGGACAACGACCAAGAGAAGGGTTTTTCACAGCTTTTGTATGCACAGATCTACCTGGGCCAATCCGAATTAGCCCAGAAAAGGGTCAGCAGCCCCCTGCAACTTATCTGCAAATCTACAGATGGGAGTTGTAGGGGTGGGGGGTGGGGGGAAGCTTCAGTGATGCTGAGGGAGAGATTTCCAAATGTCAGGGACTAGACAGAAAAAGCCTGTCCAAGAAGAGATCACAAGGCTGGGGGGAGCAGCAGCGTGCCAGAGCCAAAAAGCTTTGCTTGAGGGGCTAACACAGAAGCCGTTCAGAAGAGTAAGATCTGGATATCTGGAAGGGACTTGCATGTAAGACCCTTGATGTATCTGTGTCCATGACAGCCACCGCAAGGTATAGAGTCTGGAGTTGCCCTGCGTGGCAGCAGCAAGGCAGCGAGAGAAAAAGCTTTACTGCTGTTTACTAAATCTGCATGGAGTGATGTTGCCAGCTGATACAGGATGTGCGGCATCTCAGGAGTAAAAGGCTTAAACCTTTATGCCATGCCTTTAAACAAACACTGGCTTTATCTGTGTCTTGTGTGACAAAGCACACACATGCGGCGCAAGCACAATATTCAAAATGCATTCAGAAAGCTGATTGACACCCAGAGACAGATTTTCAGGAGGTGTAAACTGGCTCTGGAAATCCAGAGAGACCTGCTAGCTTGTGCCAAATGAGGACACGGTTTGTTGAGTCTAGGAAAATGAAACAGAATGGCGACTGGCTATTAATCCTTGCTTATGGTCTTTAGGGAATATATGGGACCAGTGTTCAGCTAATCAATGGCCGAGAGGAGCTTAGAGAAACGTTAAGGTCGGGTTAGCATCTGTGCTGAATCCCCTTACACCAAATCTTTGCAGTAATTCAGATGATAATCTGTCTCTGCCAGGAAAAACCATATTACTAGACAGCTAATTCTGCATAAGCTCACATCATACATCTTTTCTGCATTGGATACTGTATTTTCAGTGTACCGGGGCTGTGAAATGCTGCTTGTCTACAGGCGTCTCTAATATAGTATAGAAAATATGTGATCGGAGTATTGCAGAGCATTAAGTGTTTTTTTCTTTTCTTTCAAAGCTATTTTCTATCTGTAAACATGGAGCTAATTCACGAGGCTTGAGTGTGGTTTGTAGGATTAGGATTTGAACACAAAAGAAGTGGATGATTAAGTAAAAATGGAAAGTGCTGCTACGTAGTGCGTTCTCCTTAAACTAAGAGACAAGAACCTGAAGTTATTTCACACTGAAATTTTAAAGAGACAACGACCAAATCTTTGTAAGAAGAACACACATCGTTAATCCTTTTATTGATGCAGTGAGTTCAAATAAGAGTCACTAATTTAGCACTGGGATTGTCTGTTTTGTTGAATTACATGAATTAATCTGGCAACTGCAACTAGAGGCGGACAAGTCAAGAAGTGTTTAATTGATTTCAGAGAATTGATTATCCATAAAATTGATCACAGATACATTTCCATTTCCTCCTCTCAGAATAGAGCCAGGTAGCTCTACCACCCAAACCCCTCAGCAGTTTGTCAGCCTGTAGTCTGTTTTGGTGATTTTCATGCATTAACATCGCAGAATTGCCTTACATTTAGGAATCAAGTAAGTACATTGCAAGTGAGGGATTTATTTCAAATCTAGACTTGGTGCCGAGAAAGTCTGCTATTCAGCATGTACATAGCCTGCAGATTTTGGAACAGATCTCTATATGTAGGTGTCAGAAAGCGGTTTATTAATCCAGTATCTCAAAGAAAGCATTATTCCTTTTTGGGAGGTAAGTGTGTCCATAGACCATTCAGTTTACTACAATAACTGCTCAAGGTTAAGCAAGCACAAGTGCTGATGTAGTATGCCAAAATTCAATAATATTTTAAAAGTGCTGCCTCTCGCTTTTGCGACTATCATGCAAAAGACAGCGGTGTGGAAAGGAGCTGTGCTCTACAATTTAAGCATTCTGCCCTGTGTCATTAGTACATAAAACCTAGTCTGCAGGCAGATGGATTGTTTTTAATATGTGGTCTTGTGTAATCATTTCCTTTTGATTACAATTCCTAGGCAGCAAGCATACAGCAGAGTTTTCAAGATGTATGTGCATGGTCAGTAATTTTTTTTTTATCTTCCTAATGTGGCCAGAACTCACAAACAGCAAGGTGAAACATCAGCACAAACCATCACTCAGGAATGAAACTGAGAAGCAAATGACACTGTCCTAACTGAGGACAATGGCAAATCTCCCATTAACTCAAACGAGAGTAGAAAACATATCTCTGTATTGGTTTTATTATTAAAAAATGCCCTCTCCTTTTTCTTCAGAGCCCTCCATGAAATACCATCAAATGCTGTTGTATGTAATATAGTTATGCAAATATAAAATGAACTCTATTTCCTTTGAAAATAGCTAACTGGATGAGCACATTTTAAAACAAAAGCACCCGTAGTCCCTGTTAAATAAAAAAACCGAAGCCCATTAGTGTAATGAACACTTGTATCACATTAGTGAGATCGTTATCCAGGGACACGGATACCTATCGCTTGGAGCAGGACAGGGGAAAGGAGGGTGACCACTGCTTTGAACCGCAGAGCACAGGAACGAATCAGTAAAGGAGAAAATCCGTATCGTTTTTGACAGGTTGTGTTTCCTCTGGGATTCAGCTCAGTAGCAAAGGCCCGGCCTCATTATTGCACTGGTGCTATTCATCTCTCGTTTGTCTGTGTATTGTGATGAATTTGGTTCATCCGAATGTCAGGTGGGGGAATCAGGCGAGGAATTTGTGGCAGAGATGGAGATGCGTAATGCTTCTGTGCAGCACAGTGATGGGTCCTTTCCTGGGCTGGGTGTGCAGTTCTGGCCACTCGGCTTCAAAAAAGGAGGTTAATTAACCTGGGGGCCCAGGTGTGGAGAAAGGCTTTGGCTGCTCAGGAAAAAGGGCAGCCTGTGTTGAGAGAAAAGAGTTGTAGGGCAGCAAAGCAAAGGGTGAAGCAGTATGAATGTGCTGTCAGATCAGTATGTGAGCATCGGGAATGAAGGCTAACAAAAAGGTGGAGGATTTAAGAGATATCAACTCCCCATCGTTAAATACAGGTTGGAAATTAAAAGGACAGTCCTAATTTTTACAGGAGGTTGGCACCAGCTTTGGCAGCTAGTTTTGCCGACTTCGAGTGTCTTTTGCCATACCCACAAAAGGCAAAGAAATTGGCATTTTTTGATAAAATAAGACTGCAACATACTGGTGAACAATGGATAGACCACAGACTGATGTAAGTCAAGAAAAAGAGCTGTGGAGCCGACTCATCAGAATTCATTCGTGTGTTAGAGACACAACCAACTGCATATATGCTTTGTCTTTAATATAGCAAGAATTGATTCAATCTGGCCAAAGCCCAAAATCTTGTAACAAACAAATCACATCAGTGTTCAGGCAGCTGCATTTCATACCGGCTGAAGGGAAAAGTCAGAGGGGGTTGCGTGATGGTTTTTGGAATGCAACTTTTGAAAACAAAACTTTTGTCAATGTTGTGAATTTATTAATAAAAGATTATATGGATATAAGATATTAATAAAACATTATATGGCAGATATATGGAAAAGTTTCATCCCATTTTGAAGTCTTTAGTTAGAATTTGACTTTATTTGATACAGTAAATTTTTATTGTTTGGTTGGCCAACATTGATATCTTTTTTTTTTTATCCATTTATTTGCAATAACATGCTGATAAATCAGTTTTAGCAGTGGAACCAATTAATTCTCCATTGTAAGTATTGACTTAGATCATTTTAATCTATTCTATTTGTTGGAGATGGCAGTGTGGGACTTCCCTGGATAAGCAATAATGAGGGAGTATTGCAGAATCTATTTCTACTGCTCCTATGAAACAGTGCTTTTGTGGTCATTGCACATGCACACAAAAAAAAAGCACTTGCAAACACAAATTAAGTAAATTATAGCCTTGCTACCTGGCTCGCATTCTTCAAATGACCCCTGGTTCCCACAGGTGGGGATTCTAGCAAAAAGTATCAGTTTGAGTTTGCAGATTTCCCAGCTGTGTTTGCTCATTAGAACAGTGCAGGGTGGAAACTCTGATCAGAAATGACCTGTGATTACAATGGATGTGGTCTAAATGTATTGTGTGTAGTCAGGTTTGGTAAATAAAATGAAAGGGGAAGGTTTTGAAATTCCTAAAATTCAAATGTAATTGCGTACCACCCAGATCTGTGTTCTTCTATTGCTGCTTACTGGCGCTGAAAACCTTTTGAAAGCTGATACAATTTCCTAATAAAAGGAATAAATTGACAAACCAGGTTAGAGGCTCACACTCCAAATGCAGCAACCTTTTTGCAAAGGCCTTTAGTGAAAACTCCTGCAAGTGTGCGTGCTGTTGAATCAGTATATCTCTGAAATAATCAGGAACAGTGATTTGTAACAAGCTTTGGGTCAGACCCTTTCCATGTGAACCACTTTCATTTTAAACTCATTATTTATGGTAAGCATAGCCACACTCTTCATGCATTTTGCATATTCAATTTTCAAGCCAAAATATAGGAGCTGCATTAGCTTCAGTGCTCCCAGCAGGTAATCAGCCTCCTGCAATATCAAACCTTATGTCACCCAACAGTAATAGGCTGAAATAGTATGAGCCTCGTAAGGACTGTGCCTGCCCAGTTGCTATTAAAATTAACGGGGACCGGGCATCCATTCCCTCTAGGCAGCTTTGAAAATATCAGCCAAAATGTAGTTGTAAGTATTAACCTTTAGGAAGTTAGTGTTGGCAGCCTCCCACTGCTCTGTACTAGCTTCCAAAATCAGCCGCTCTGATTTGGCATGGGCGCTGCATGAGAGCCTCCAGCTCCGCTTTGATGGGACCGCGTCCTTAGAGACTGCCGGTCCACGGCTGCCGGTGGGGAGCAGCTGTGGGCAATTCACACCTTCGGGCTGTTTTGGCTGAGCAGATCCTGGGGAGTCAGAAGGCAAATTGTGAGGCTGCTCCCCTGCCTGTACCAGGAGCAAGCTGAATTCAGCACGCTGGGTTTTCTTCCTGGTCTTCAGAGGTGAAGCAGCTCATCCCATAAAGGCCAGTAGAGGTGGTATGAAAAGGACTACCCTGACGCTAAATATGGAAGTCTGGGGTAGAAATACCAAAAATATTACAACCTAACTGTTAAAATAAACATATTTGGTATAGGAAAAAAAACCCTTCTTGTGAATGCTTTTATAAATTAACCCCTGTAAGGAATGTCTGCCCTGCTGATTTAACCTTCTTTAATTAGGGTTTTTTTCCCTTTCCTGTCTGTATTTTGTAGAGAAAGAGAGTCTGGCATTTGAAAAGAAAAAGGGGATTAGAATCATTTATTATTGGATTACTATTAAACAATTGGAAATAGCAATAGAAAGTCATGTTTTTAAACAACTTCCAGGTCTCAGGTCTAAACCATAGAGATGATGACCTGTGAGGAAGTAGTGTTACAGGAATAAATTGGCTGTGGTGCAGACTGAAGGATTTCAACCCAGCTAATAAACTTTCAGTAGTGCGTGCCTGAAATGCTACCACAGTAGCTGGGGAGCAAACTGTCCTCTTTTTAAATTTTTCACCAAATCGTTCTAAAATAACCAAAGTGTAATCAACACGCTTGGTGAGCAGATTGTTCATGGACACAAAATACATTTCTAAATCAAATAAATTGCTAACTGTGAAGCATTTCCTAGGCTCTGCTTTGCATAGTATGAGATAAGAAGCAAATATAACACGCTGGTCTCTATTATTGACTTCTACTAAAAATGCAAAGCGAAAAATGTTCCCTTTCGATTTCAACAGTGCATCATTAGTAGAAATCCTGTAAGGACCAAATGGATCTTAATGACCTGTTACACTGCATCTTCACCACCATTGTGAGTGCCAGCCCTGTTTTTTTGATGGACAAATATGCCATTTTAGGAAGCAGTAATTGCATTTTGCTGAATTTTGCTGCATTTTTATTCCGATGCTAATTTTTTACTGTCCCTTTCTAAATATGACTGTCTAGATGTCATGGACCTGGAGGAAATGTGTAGCCAGGAGCATTAGCAGTGCTGGCATATCTCAGAAGGAGCAAAAGGGCCAGCCAGAGCCCTTCTTGGCTCTGCTGAGTCCACAGGTTTTGAGCAGAATTATGGGCAAGGCTTACCGCAGTATCCCTGTGCTTAGGGTATGGATCCTGCGCTTGTTCTGCTAGCTTCTCCTGAAATATTAGGTCTTGCTAAATGTAGCTTTCTGTAGAATATAAATCAGCTACGTTAGTGTAGTGTCCTGCTTGTACAACATATTTTGGTGATGTCTACCCTTATATCCGCTCCTTCATGGCATACTACGATATGTCAAAGAATGTAGATGCTGCTGCTTCCTACCACATTTTTCAGTTAAAATTACAGGTGCCTGGAATTGTTACAGTATTATTTTTCTTTGGGTTTTTTTTTCCACTAAGAAAACAACACCATAGGTGTTGAGAGGTTCTTGCCAGGAGTTTTGCAGAGACCAAGGGGGCTGTACTTGCACTCAGCAGTCTAACAAGGAGCCACAGTCTACTAGCTTATGCTGCAAAACAAGGTAGGCGTCCAGCGAGGGCAAGAGCACAGGCTTTATGCAGTAAAAAAAGAAAAATTGGGCTGTGGGCACCACAGGTGTGAAGAGAGGTTGCACTGTGGAGCGGGAGCAGATGCGCTGTGTTAGGTAATACTGGATACGGTAAATAACCTCAAACATTTGGAATTTTTTTCTTTCTTAGAAACCTGAAAAAGCGTGCAGTAACTACATAGATTAAAAGCATACGCTGTTTGGATCAGTGTTACTGCACCTGTGAAGGATGAGATAAAAACATATAGCATGGGGAGCAGAGAGAGGGCAGACCCATAGGGCCCCGTTCTACACTCAGTCTGGGGAAACCCTAAAGTAAAAGGAGATATTCGTACAGCCTGCTTTCTGTTCCTGTCCAAAAATACTCTTCCTTCCAATTTCTCTTTGGTGTCAAAATAAATGAAAATGTTTCATAGTGATTAATGGCATGCTGGCTACACAGTGAATGCTGGTAGGGATACAGCCGATCAGTGAAGAGGATATTTTCAGAAAACCTCATCGTATTTTGTTTAGAGTTTATGCTGACATGTTGAATTTTGGCAAAAAAGCGATGAAATTCAGCCAGTTACACAGGCATGCATGTGTGCGCATAGAGACACACAGGGAGAGAGAGTCACTTGGTGATTCTGCTCCTGGAAGGAGATACCTCTCCAGAGAAATGCTCCATTGCTTGACACATACTGGACCATTGGTCATTAGTTGCACCTTGGATTGTCCTCTTGAAGGATCATGTCTGCAGGAACAGGATTGAAGGAGCATCCCTGTGCTCCCCAAGGCCACCCAATATTGTGTGGCACTGTGGGAACCAGCAGCCACTGCGAGGCAGGTTGATGGGAGATGGAGGCTTATCTGCCCCTCGCTTTACCTCTGTGCACCTCCTCCGGTCCCACTTTTGAGAATAAAAAGAGGTGACAAATGCTGCCCCATCCCTGTTTTCTTTAGGAGAATGGCTTAGTTATTTAGAAAGCGCTTAGAGGGTTTTGGAGAGAGAAAAGACCTGCACCCTAATGTGAATCAACTCAGAACTTCTTCCAGGTTTTGATAGAGCTCATTATACATAAAGTCTATACTCTCTTTGTTCACCTAGAGACCTTAACTATTATGTGCAAAAAAGAACAACTACAGCACAATATTGTTTTTTTCACTACCATTGATCTTTAGTTTCACACTTCAATTTTGCCCTCTAGATTAAGGGTGCGTTTTTTGTACTGCTGTGTATGTGAGATGTTTAAAACTTGCTTGAGATTTCGATTTCCAGAGGGTTCTGCGAGGCTGAGGTTGTAGCTTACCTAATATTTTGACGAAGTCCAAGCTATGCGTTGTAAAAGTCAATTTAGTTTTAAGTTGTTGTTTTTACCACTACAGTGAATAATCCAATTTTTAATTATTTTATATGTTACTTTATTATTTTTAGGTATTTTTAGCTTAAAATTTAGTTGTTTGTCATTATTATAATTTTAGTGGAAGGGACACTGGAGGAACCAAGCCTTGCTGGAATAGATTGTTATCCAGCGTAATGTATTGATCAGGTCAGGCAGTAAATTAACAGGAGCAGAACACCATTAAATTTTGAACTTAATTGCCTTCTACTCTTAATTTCTATTGGATATAATCAATAGGTGCCACAGGAAAGTTAAAAGAGTTATTTAGCAAGCTGCTATTTCCTGCAGCATAATGGAAAACTACTGTTTCATCCTCTAGTTGATGCAAATAATTTGCAGTTCAAGTGTGGCCACTTAAGCATTTTATCAAAGACTCACTTTTAGTTCTGTCTTGATTAATCTGCATCCCTTCCAGAAAGAAATGTGATTTAGTGACACAGTCTGTTTTGGTTTGGCTGCCCCTTTGGTCTTTGCACTTACACCGGTGTTGCAGCAACACCGCTGCCCTCCAGGATCTCTCCAGCCTGTGTTCCTGTCTCTAGCCACGTACGCACAGCGTGCCTTCAGGGGGATATTCTCAGGCCAGCATCCTTTAACATCATTTCCTTTTCCAAGGAATGCAGTATTACAGACAGTGGAAATGAAAACCATAACCTTGGTCTCGACTTTTCTTCTTAGTTCTTCTACTAGCTTGTTTCGGCAAGTTGCTCGTCTCTCTTCTTTTCCTTGCCTGCAAAGCGCTAATGTAATCAATCGCCTTCACCAAGGTCTAGTGTCAACGGCATGTGTTGTACTCTCTTCTAGGACTCCCTGTGCTGATGACAGACCTTGTTCTGTTCTCCAGCCTTCTGTTCAGTTTGTTACTCCTTGTGGCTCACATTTCCCTCTATAGTAATATTTAGGTACTTTTTTTTTTTTTTTTTTACTTGCTGTTGAATTTAAGGATTGCTTATCCTGCAGTAATCTAAAACCATTTCCTTATAAATCAATATCTCGGTGCTATTATTATTTTTACACCTCTTTGAACACTCTTTCCATTATGTAGTCTTTTGCTAATAAAATGCTGCAAAGGAAACACCGTATTTTGGGTGGCCCCCTGCCAAAGCTGTATGCCCGGTATCACTGCCCTGTGGAATCACAGGGACATTAAAAAGCCATTGAATGGAGGATAGACATCTGATGCAAATTAGGGGATTATTGCAAACTTTGGTGGGCCTTGGTAGCTGTATTACTGAAGCAGCATGCAGAATAAAACAGGCCAAGGTAATCAGACCTCATATTTTACAGTAGTGTCAGTTCTGTGCCATTGGTGCTATTCCATATTTATAACTTTATATTGGCATAAGGCAATTCACATTCAAGCTAATGGGAGTTTTCCAGGAGTGTTGATTCAGGTTCTTGATGACAAATGAGTATAGCCCCTTTTGCACATCTTTACAGCAGAAAGAGCAGTTAGAGTAGAGAAGAGTCTACTTGAGATTTTATGAAGTGGTGCATAATGATGCACCAAATGGACAGACCTTCAGAGAAGTCTGTTTTTCTAAGACAGCTGACCTATACGCCTTCTGAAAACCAAGTATCTTCAGGGAGTGGCAAGTTACCAACCTCAAAATAGAGCCAACGCATCCAGCAAGTCTTGCTCTGAAATCTTGACCTACATCTGCCCACAATTCTCTCCATTATGAAATGATGATAACAGGTATTTTACTGTGAGCACTGTGATTTTGTTCAGGTCCGGTATATTTGCAAAAACATTTCTTGCTGTCTATGCAAATTTAAAAACTGCCAAATCATCGG
>NW_009648041.1:2644814-2679635 GCF_000708025.1 Charadrius vociferus | reverse complement strand
AAGAGCTGAGTATGAATTCACCTCTTTGACAATTATTCCTTGTCACATTATGTTGTTAACAGGGAATTCATCACAGGGGAGAAGAAAAAATAAAGCCTCTTGACAGCTACAAGGAATTAACTGTGCTTACAATAATATATTTTCCAAGGGAATGCTGGAGGGCAGAGTTTGACGGTGCTGAAGCTGTACCATGTGCAGTGGCGTCCCGTGGCCATCATTGGCCTGGACTTAACCTTTACAGAAGGAGGGCTTGTTGGTCTGTGTTATAGACTAGCGTGAATTGTGCACGATTCAGAGTCCCAGCTCAAGGCTGAAATTTTCCTGTTCTAGTCATTCCACCAGTGCCCATAACATCACTGCTCCTCATATTATGAGCAGGCAGATGGGAGAGCTGGTGGTGTGCCTACAGTGTATTTAGTAAACTGAATCACAAAGCCCAGGTACCCACGGAAGCCTACGGCCAAAAAGGGAATTGGACATGGGGCTGACTGTGTATCCCTGGCCAGGGTGGTGTCAGCAATTATAACAGCGTTCCTTATTTCCCATGGAGAAGAGCTTCTCCTCGTGTTTTACGCTTCTGCCAAGAAAAGGATAAAAGGAGATTTTTCTCTGTGTCACTGAGGAGATTCCCCTTTTCATCCAAATGAATTATGCTGTCTCCAAGGCGCCAGATTAATCTGTCCATGATATCCCTTGTGTATTGTTTCTAGACTAACACATATCTGTGTTTCTTCGTTCATGATCAACTGGTACAAACGAGAGTTAACTCACACAGTCATCTTTTGCTGCTACCCACTGCCATGAAAACTGTAGAGGAACGATTCAGCCCTGCTGAAGAACAGAGGTACAAACAGACTGCTCGCTAAGCGAGCAAAGATTTGCTGCGCATTGGGGTAAAGTTTCACCCTTGAGTTGCTCTGTAAGAAGCGTCTGGAGGAGACGTTTTAAGCATCTGACACGGTTCCCTGGAAGAGCAGCAGAGGTAGGCAGCTGAGATGATATTTTGATGCTGTGCCCGATCCTCTCTTGAAACTCCCCTGGCTTATTCTGAGCCTCTTGAAAGGGAAACAGCTGCCTGTGCCATGCAGCAGCCTAGGTCCAGTCCAAAGTTCTACATGAGACAGACATTTGCAATGATTCCCAACTATTTTGGAGTAAGATGTGTATAATAAGACAACATTTATGTTAAGGCTGATGATGGTACGGTTCAGCTCAGTTGAAGGTCCTTCTTTGGCTTGCTGTCGTCATAAAGGCCTTGTGAACTAGAGATTATTACATTACAGGTATACACACCAGGAAAGGCAGACGAGGTAGGAAGTCTCAGAGACACACATGAATTAGGATTAAATGGAGCAAACTAATTCTCAATCAGATCTAGTCACCACTAAAGCGAAGAAGATAGAAAGAGACAGAATCAAAATTAACGAGATAACAGATTGCATTTCTGGTTAGGAAGAAGTCCTGCATTATGAAAGGCTGGTGGATTTAATGTTCAATTCTACCCTTATTTGTCATGCACATTGTAAAGCATATTTGCAGTCATCACCTTCTAGTTGAAACAGGGCGGTGAGTTTTTGTTTTTCTTAGAGTACTTTATGTTTTATAGCTTAGAGCCTTGGCAGAAGTCCATCTACTGTAATATATGATTCACATCATTGTTAGGCTGGGGACTGCAATTGTTGCTGTTCTGTCTATATTCTGCTGTGTTTATGGAAGGATCACGATTGGAGCTGTGAGGTTTTTCTCATGATCTCTAATTCCAGAAGTGTATTTGCACCATTTTCATCCCTACAAGGTTATCTGCTGCTTACAACTTGCTTTCCTGAGAAACGATCAGACAAGACATATTGAAAAGCAGGCTTATTTTGTCTATGACAGTATATAAGAAATTAAAACAGACAGTAACCCTGGTTATAACCCAAAAAAACACCACACAGCAACAACAACTACAAGCCCCTCTCCCCCCCCAAAAAAAAAACCAAAAAGAAACACCACCACCACCCCCAAAAAAGCCCTCAGTTCTTTGGAGGCTTTGCAAGACAGTTCTGGGAGTTTCAGGGAAAGATAATATATTCTTCCCATAACTGTTCCAATTGAATGTGTTGACTCTATACATAAATTGTTTTCAACTCTGTCTTGTCATTCAGTCTAAAGAGAGTTTTAGTGGCACCTTGGTGGAGTTTCTCAGAACATTGGTAGTGGCAGATATCAGATGGCCTGCTTCAGCTGGAGGGAAGCTGAAGGGAAGCTTCAGCTTCTGGGGAAAACTTTGCCATTAATTTCATGGCCAGCAGAACTAACAAATTACAGCTGCAAGAAAATTGTATAACACGCTGCAAGTGGAAAGTTCTTTATATTGCATCACTGGAAATACGAGTGTGAAACACCAGCACTTACATGCACATATCTTCCAACAGTTTCAGCAAAATCAAGGGATTTCCAGATCTTTGTCCTGAATGATAAGCAAGCACATTTTATAAAGGTATGCTCAACATCCCTATAAATAACTATTTCTCTTTTTTGCCTTTGCAAGCCATCACCAGAAGGTGAACACTTCACTTCCTCATTCCTGTCCTTCACCTGCCCATGTAGCCATAACAGCATGCATGTAAAAATGCATTAAAACTTCAGCCTTGCAATTTACATGTCAGATCTTCAATCTTATTCCAGTACATTTGGACCCAATTTTGCATACAATGTGGCTGACTTCTTACAAATCTAGTTTTCTTTAAAATGACAGAAGATGCACCTGTGGCCCTTTCTGATAGTCCCATTTGTTACTCTACCCTTGCAGAACGAAAACGTAATGCGGCGTGCTATGCTGAGAGATCAGTCCCAGGCAATCCCTTAGGGATATTAAATAGATGGTTATATTGTCTTCATGGAGCTGATCGGACTCCCCTTTGCTTCACTAAAGTTTAGCAAGGTCTCACTGAAATGCTGCTGGGATTTAGCTTCACTGTGATATAACCAGGCGTCTCTGCTTGGGGACATGATGTTGCCAAGGTGTGTCCCTGTTGCCCATCTCGTTCAGTGCCCTGAAAAAAAAAGAAAAGATCACACAGAATGTGTGTATCATACACATATGTGTATGTATATATGTAATCCATATCACAGCTATCTGGTTGTCTAGATCTTTCTTTTCCTTTCCTGGATAGTTTCCTCAGGTCTATATCGAGAGAAGCTGTTTGCAGTCATGCTGAGTGATGGTGTGGGGGCTGTTGCAGACTGCTGAAGTAAGACCTGGAACACATACACGCTGGGCTGCACTAATGAAGTTGCAGACATAGCCTGCTCCTCTCTCTCTCTCTGCTTGCTTTCGGCAAACTAGTGTTTAGGATCTCACTTTCAAAGACCGAGGGCTTCCAGGGAGTCACCTAATTCCATATTTGGGCATGTGAATTACTTACCCTCAGTGGTTTTCTAAACTAAAAAGTACAGTTCAAAACAAAAAGCACCAACAACTATACAATGGATTTTCTCAGACTTGTTCCATTTGAAAGTAATAGCAAATACAATGACTTGAAAAAATAAGTTTACATGACTCATTAGCTTTTGAAGAATTTCCTTCCAAATAGTAATAATAAACAGGCATGTGTACATTGCAAGATATCTCAGGTCAGATTTTTTTTAGTATTAGAAAAAAAATTATTTTTATAGCTATATGAAATGTGACAGCCATTCCTAAAGAATTCATGAGAGCTTTTTTATTCCACTGCCCACAGAAAGTGGAAGGGAACTTGCCGCTAACCTCTCTCTCAAGCCAAGAAGACATAGACAGGGACACCTCCCACTAGACCACATGGCCTTGGGCAACCTGGTCTGGTGGGAGGTGTCCCTGCCTATGGCAGGGGGGTTGGAACTCGATGATCTTCAAGGTCCTTTCCAACCTAAACCATTCTATGATTCTATGATTCTATGAAATATAACCCAGTATTTCCACTGAAGGATAGAGGATATTTTTACCGTATCTGCCCACATCCTTCAGAGCAGCTTGTACAATCCATAGGGATCCAGGGACAGGAATATACTTTCCGTTCCACCTTGGCAGGGCTTTACTGTGTTAAGGGAGAGCTTGGAAACTGCTTTGAGATCCTTGCAGTGGAGGTGCTAAAAAGACACGGGGAACCGCCATGGCGTGACGATGCGCCGACTTTGCTGCAGCAGGAGCCTCCTGGTTACTACAAAAGCCTTTGGAGGTCAAAAGCTGTCCTAGTTTGGCTCTTTCTGCTTTGCTTTCTAATGAACAAATGCTGATACTTTTTGAATAATTCATTTATGTTAAAATACAAAATCTTGAAGCACGTCAGCCATTAAAGACACTTCTTTGCAGAAGATATTCCGCGTTTCTCTGGCCAGGACCAGTGCTCCCTGCGAGGCAGAGCGGGAAGGGCTCCCCATGAGCTCCCAATGCAGAATTGAAGTCTTGAATGCTCCCCGGCCACGAATACAGCCCCTGAAGGCACAGTGGCTGAATATTCATTTTGTTCATTCTTCAAAAAAATACTTAGAATTTTAAGTACAAGAATAGCTCCATTCATAAGCCACTATGTGAGGCAAGTCTCTGTCACCGGTGCCATTCTACATTTCTTAATAAGAAGTGAACAAAGACGATATATTGCCACGTATAAAAATAATGAAAAAAAGATCTCCAGAGAGAGAAATTACCTTTTTGTCATAAAGTGATGTGGGTTGATTATAAGCATACGTATTATTTCTCTTTGTTGTTCACTTCATTGTGCAGTCCGGGAGAAGAGGGAAGCTGTGTGCTCCTGCTGTATGGCTGGATGATATTCGGGTTTCAACATTCGGAACAGCAGATACTTAGGGTAAAACTTTCCCCTGATTTGAGCTGAACTATTCATCACACACGTAGCTGTCATTAATCTTACATGCAGAGCCAGGCTTCTCATATTTCAAAATCTTTGGAGAGGCAGCTTTTTAATCTATATTTGGTTCTTCTTTTTTCCCCCTCTGAGATTGATTTCTCTTTGCATATAATGCTGTAGTAGTTTCAATTTAAACAGAACCCTGAAATAAAATAGTTGAATATGAAACCTTAGCAGAAAGAAAGGAAACAATTATCCTGAAATTCTTTCTTTTTTTGGGGGGGAGGTAAAAAACTTCAATGAAAGCACTGCTGACTGACAAAATTGACATGTATTTTAACTTCTGTTTCAAGCAATCAATTATTTTAATCACAACAAGAGGGCATATACTCCTGGATGGGGCCATAAATTCAATTAATCTCAGTAGTAATTCTCAAAGCAATTCATTTTAATATAATGCAGCACCTTGAAGTATCTAAATTACAGCAGCTGAAGCTGGTTAAAGATGAGAGGCTGATGCAGAAGCTGCCCAGCAGCTCCTGGTGGCCAGATCTACCTCCTTCTATCTCCTCTCTGCCACACCAGCTGGGGCAAAAGGTAGGTCTACTGGAGCTGATCCTCTGAGCCTGGACAGGAAAAGGATAAGGAAAGGAAAATGTCAGGGAAAGCAGGGAAAAAAGGCAGAATGGATGTGAAGGCAGCAAATGGCCGGGGGTAAGGTCTAGGTTTATTCTCAAATATTTAGAACTGTGATAGCTGCAGGTTATAAAGTATCTCTATCAGAAGTTTCTGGTGACCAAGAGCAAAAGTTTTTAAGTGGTTTGCATATATCTCTGGGCTCTTGAGATAATAATATGTTCCTTATTTTGTAGGTCATTTATATGACTCATAATCTAAACCCTTCTCTCTGCTAGTACTCCGAAAGGATGCTATTGGAATCCCAAAATCGTGCCATTTTGCAGAGCTGAATCTGGACACATAACATTATAAATTCAGCAATGTGTGTCACTATGGGAACTGTTTCTCCTGCCAGACAGCGTTGGGAATGAACTGGGAACTGGCTGTTTAGGCACTTGTGTGTGCGTGTGTCTGCCAGGCACACACGTACACAAACATTCAAATGCAGATATGTAAATTTTACCATTAAGTGTTTGCATTTCTTTGCTTCACCATTTCTTCTTATTTTGCTTCATTTAGCATAGATTATCTCTGTAAGTCTGGTGACTAGTCAATTACTGAATTCCTTTTCAAAGGAAGGAAAAGGAAGATTACTAAATTCATCAAACTAGCATAAATCACCATATCTTCCCCACCTGAGGATCTGACCCTCTAACCGTAGTTTCTTTCTTCTTTATAAAGGTAATTATTCTATTAAAATTAATAGTAAAATGAATACTGCTGTGACTGAATTACATGAGATAAGCGTGAAATACTGTGATCTGTTCTGCTATGAATTAGTAATTATAGTGTGCCCGGTGAAATTTGCATGCTTTCCTCTCCTTCCCTGCTATCCACCTTGGTTTAATTGCTAAACCTCTTCCCAGGACTGGAGCTGGAGATTACTAGTGGTTTACAGTGGCACAGCAAAGAGGAGGTGTGTGCAGAAGATGGTACCCTGAGTTTTAAGACAGCAGAAGTTAAAAGACAAGCATGGATTTGTTTGGTATTTGAAATATCTGTGGTTGCCTTTCTAAATGTGGTGGAGGGGTGGGTTTTTTTGTGCTTATATAGATGAGGTGAGGAAAAAAAGAAGAGGGGAAAAAAAATCTGCCTCCTCTCCACCTGCTATTTCTGTGTGAAAAGTTTGGCTTCGTGATATGACTTTGAGTTCACACTGCCTGGAGCAGTGAAAGTAGTTGGTATCTCCAAGGGACGGCGCTCAGAATAAGGGAGCCCCAGAACTCATGCAGGAGTTCATGGACCTGCGAAAGCTTCTGTTTCGGAAAGAGCTACATGCACCTGCTTGCACTTAGGTGGTTCATGGCAAGTTTAACTTTAAACTTGAAGAGGATAAATGATAGCGGGGCGAAAGGTGACCTTTCCCACACACACCTTGAGAGACATGCCTTGAGCCAGCAACAGCAATTACTTATTAACTAGAGGATGGCAGGAAAAGATAGTTTTTTCAGTGCTATGTGGAGGTAGGGCAGAAGTCAAGTAGCAGGTCCAGGCTGGTTTCTTAGGACAAGAGCGCCTGCCCAGCACCAGTGGGGAAGTTTTGCCCTGCAGCCTGTCCGGCCCTGCCATGCCAGCGTACGTGCTCAGTGCGGCGAGGCGGCCGCTTCGCCACAGCACGAGCTAAGATACCCCTCAACCTGATAGAATGGGGCATATGGGAGGAAACTGAGTTAGAGCAAGCTGTTCCCCTTTGGCCTGTGGTAGCCTGAATCAGGCATCCCTGCAAGGGTCCGACAAGAGCCATGTGTTCAATTTGGCTTCAGAGGCAGAGGGAGGAAATCACTGCTGCCCAGGCAGCCTGGGAAAGCCCTAGCTGGCTGGATTCCCGTGAAGTAATTGCCTTTGTTAATGGGATTTTATTGTTATTAACCATATTAGGATGGTTGCAGACTGGTTTAGATAGCTTATGCTTGATTAAATAATGAACCTGCTGTAGTGATAAATGCAAACGTGTCTCAATGAATGAAAAACTGTTTCTGCTTTCCTGAGAATAGTATGTGGCTACAATTGCTCAAAACAAAAGGGGGGGAAAAAAGGGAGAAAGAAAGAGGGGGTGTGTGGTGTGTGTGTGGAAAGAGAGACTTATGTTGACATGCTTAATTAATACAATGTATTTTGTTTCTTTGGAAAAACCTTGGTCTTGACAATCCTCAAGCAAGTAGAAGGTCATCCTTTATTTCTTTCCTAGAAGTCCGAAATAGTCTGTGCAGTGCATAGCTTAACCAGCTCAATATAAGCACTTTTTCACCCCTAGAAAGCAACCTCAGACAACTTGTAAAAAGTTCATATAAAGTTTAGATGCAAACCATTATTTTTAATTCATGTGGTCTATCTGTGTTTCCTAGTACCTGAACAGTCCTTCCTGCAAATTACATTCTCTTTGTGAATATAAACAGTTTATTAAAAATCCTGTATTAATTATTTAAATGAGTTTATAAATATTTGAGGAAGCCCATGCAAAAGGCACTCATAATAAATTATCATATTCTACCTTCACTGAAAGTTAAATTACAAAACTCTGAAGACTGTCTTCTGTAACGAACATATTGTCATCACAAGGTTCAGGGTAAGAGCATTATCTCTGGGTAACATAAAAAAACAAAAATCAGCACCTAACGTTTAAAGGGAAATAACAAACATTTTGGTCTTAAAGTGTTTGTACTAAATGTGACACACAATCAAACATATGACTGTTTAATTACCCATACTCAATGTCTTAGGGGAGGAGCCATCGGTTTCCAGCCTTGACTTTGAGATCACAGGTGTGGAGAGTGAATTAATGAGCAGAAGGGGACATACAGGTGCTGCGGAGAAGCCTGGAGCAAATGAAACAAGAAATCATTCACACAGATCAATTGATTGAATGAGAAGTCAGATACTGTAAGTGGTAGTGGAAAGAATATTAATCCTACAACTCTGTGGCACATCAACCTGAACAGTGCAAGGGGATTTCTTATATGAGAGGAAAGGCAAAAAATAAAATTAAATAAAAAAAATAGCAGCAGCAGGATGGCAAAAACTTCTCTGGATAAACTGTTCAAATTCTTTTCCAGATGGGAGGAAGCTTCAGCTGCAGAGTTCTTAGGTTTGCAATGTTGGCTGGTAGGGTGAAGACTCACTTTGTAGACATTCCTGTCTTTTGAGTCCCAGTCTCTGTGCACATGGTCATGTCTGGCTGACAAGGACATTGCACGTTACAAATAGCAGGTGCCAATCAGGACAGAAATATTTCTGCAGAATTCAGGTAATAGATAATTAAACTGGTTACATAGAAATATTTCTTGAGAACTTGGTAAAGTCAGCTCATGGTCATGCAGGACAGACCAAGCTCCTGCTGCAAAGCCTCAGAATGTGGGCTCGTGATGTTTGATAAAGCCAAAGCACTTGTAAAGATGGACTCGCCTCTAAGAGGAATGACGGTTCAGATTAGCTCCACATATCCGGCCTTTACAGTTTTCCCAACACTTGTCCGCTCACCTGCTTCTTTTCTTCATCCATCTTCTCCTTCATTGGTGATCACTGCTGAAGCAGAAAACTAAGAGATCTTACTAGCCCAAGGACTGCAACGTAATACACAGAATTAGGGGATTCACTAGACAATTATCTTTTCTTCTTGTTCTACTTTAAAGTATTTGTGGAGGTGACTGTTGAGAAAGAAAACCCAATTATTTCAACCCTGTGCTGTTTTAAAGTGCTTTAAAAAGATGAACAAAGAGTATTATAGAATTTCATCTAAAACAACTTCCTATTCGGTTTGGTAGTCACTGTAGCAATTCTCAGTACCTTTGTTTAGCTATTCATCTTTGGAGGGCTTCTGCCTGCATACATTTTGCAACTGGCAGAGCTGATACTATTCTGCAAAGCATTTAACGCTAATTCATGCTCAGATTCGTAAAAGAACTTGCACTGGGCATGCTCAGGCTCCGTTTACATTCATTTTGTATGAGCGTTAATGAGATCAAGTAGAACAAGGACAGATGTTTGTGAAAAATAAAATGCTAAACTCCTATTTGTAGTGATGAGAGTAGAGCTTACGGCTTCATAGCTAAGAATCATCTGACCGGAGTACGCACGAGATTCCTGGAGTATCTGGAGTCTAAGACTCAGCTCCTTCCATCTGTTGGGTTTTGTTTGTTGTTTTTTTTCAAGAGCACATCTTATGCGTTACATAGGAAATAATGATCCTTGTATAAATTCAGGATTAATCACTTTAAGGACAACAAAGTAAGGTCATCATGTAAATTATGTGTAGCAAAGACTTACCTAGAAGTGCAATCCAGGGACTCTTCCAAGGTTTAAAAACAAAACAAAACAAAACAACCCAACCACTGTAAATTGTAGTGAATTTTCATCTTTTAAAATAATACAACTCAGAGTTAAAGTGAATGGAGGCAAAAAGACATGAGCTGTGCCAATACCAACACAGCCATGAAATTTCAAGTGCCCATTAACAGACTTCTCAGCTCTGTAAAATGTTGCATAGTAAATAAGCATTATGAGCACTGAAGGAAAACATAATTTCAAAGAAAAGCTTGTCAGTTAAGGTCAGTTTAATATCCACTCATGAATTTTACTGTTTTTAAGTCTTGCTGATAAGCTTTTATAATTGAGTTACTTCTCTTATTCCATGCATATTGAAGCAGTAATTAAGCTATGATATGAGATACAAAGTATCGTGTGCTCAATTCATCAATTTTTGTTCAGGCTTGCAGTTCTTGTTCCAATTGTACTGGCATTGTTGCACTGAAATATCTCCAAATCTATCATGTCAAGATTATGCATGATGTAATTTGTAATAGTGGCTAGGGATTTGTTTACAAAAAACAAATGTTCTTTTAATCTTTAAAACAAAATTAGACTTGTCTTACATCACAGAACAAAGAGATTTGAATGAATACAACAATTTTCATAAATCAGTAATTACCTTGTGGAGTGGCAGTTGGCTCATTTAACTTAACCTTTGAAAACTGTTTCCTCCACACAGATTTTAAACTGTACCCTTCTGAGATAAATTTTGAGAGCTGGGCTGTGGAGATTGAAGCGCTGTATAGGTGTATTATTCATACCACAGCAATCCCCAGTTTATGGAATTTGGACCATATCCTCTCTCACTGCAGAGATAATTACAAGTTAACTAAACTACCTCCTAAAGAAATTTGTAAGCTCTGCTTTTTGGTACCGCTGTGCATAAAGTGACACACCAATGCAAGTTCATAGTACCATCATTAGGACAATAAAACCTCCCTTAGTTTATCATTTCAAAATGAATTATCCCTATGAGGAGAGTGCAGGGCACCTGACCCTAGTTTGCAGCATGAGTTTGTTGGCTGGTGGGGGTTTAACTAATACTCCACCAGCTGTAAACCAGTCTGCCATGAACATATTTCTGTAGTTGATATTGTCTGAAAATAGCTGGTGGGTACAGACAACAGCAAAGTGCTGCTCCCATCCTTCCCCAGAGCACCCTGAGTCATCCATGGTTATACTCATCAGGGCTTTGACCCGCATCACTTTATTCTGAAAATCAGATGGCCACATGCCAACAGGTGATTAAAGAAGGCTGTGGTTCTTCTGCATGTGTGTCCATTGGATAATAGATTTATACATATTTTATTAGGCTGCAGGACACAACAGGCTGAAGATTTGGGCAGAAAAAGAATGTACCAAGAATGTATTATGAGACATTAGGTCAAGCACTGATGAACTTCAGCTGCTTGAGAAGTGTTTTTATCACCAGCCATGAACCAGTTTAGCTTTACTGCTACTAGACAGGACAAAGACATGTGATGGTGGCTGGTTTGGACATAAGGATGACGACACCAGTAGGTGCTTGCACTGGTGGGACTAAGGAGGACAAGAAGGTCCCTCCAGAGCCACGTCCTGCCACCATGACAATACCAGCAAAGAGCTGCTTGCAGCCCAACCCCATCTTCATACGGCAGGGTCAGCCTATCCGAAAGGATGACACCTCAAGCAAGGGTTCTCCTATAAAAGTGCAAGCCTGACGCACTAAAGTGATGGGTGAAATCCATATTTAATCACACGCCTCAATGTATTGCTGAATCTACCACTCAACCCAGTAAGAGGCTCAGACCAGCAGTGATATTCAGGTCCTTTTAAGACATTAGATTCTTATAATGAACTCAAAATTATGGAGTGTTTTGATTCAGGGATTTTCCAGCTCTGATTATTATCCTCTTCTCATCCTTTTTAAGGGAAGAATAGCAGATGGCTTCAAGTGAATCACATCTTAGCAGTCTTTTTTTCCAAAAATTCCTTGATATCCAGACTTTAGGAGAAATATCACCCTTTTACTGCTCACACTGATCTCTGATCATCGTGCTTTCAGGTCTTTTGCCACTTCTGTCCTCACACGATTTCTTCAGCAGCAGGTACCCACCTGACAGCCCTTACTACTACAGAGACACACTTGGAACCCCAGCCACATATTTTCACATTTTCTAAACTTAAAGATTCAGCTTTAGGCCTTTAAAGCACAGAGAACTTTGGGTTTTTTTTTCTATGAAAAATACTGTGACAATTTTATAGCTTGCATTTTAAAAAGAATAATCATTTTCCCCTGGAAAAACATATACAAAGCTTAAAACAAAAGGTATCTTTCATTGACCAATAACACATAATCATATTAGGTGTTATTAATTTCTAAATATTCAATAGAAGACTTTTCCTTATTTATTTGTTTACAGGAGTCTTGTCTGTCGACTGGAAACAAGAAGAGACAAAGACTACACAATTTATACCCAAGCAGCACACCAGATCTTAATTTTGTAACTGATAACTATCCAATATATTATGCATGCTTTGTTATGCCTTATAAATGCATGCCAGTTGTATAATTTATTCATTTTCAGCGTTCTTTCATAGAGTGCTTTCCTGTTAAGCTGTATTTCTGGCACCTCATTCAGTCAAAATTTCATAAGACTTTCACCCTTCAGAGCCCATCTTGCAGCTTTTCCCTTCCACCTCACTAAACTCAGCCTCCTGTGGTGCAGGGGATTCACGTTTGAGCAAACAGCAACTTTTACAGACACCAGATTTGGTCCAAAGCCTGCAAAAACTAAGGAGGATTTTTTTTTTTCCTATTTCTTCAATAACTGTTGGATCAGACCCTAAACACGGATCATTGGTTCCTAATGCAAAAGCAGGCAATAATTGTTCCTCTTGGGTGCTAGCTTCCACCATCATGAGGGACAAAGTCATAGCAATTATATCTTTGGTTCAACACAGCCATTTCCCAGCAATACTAGTTGTGCTAGTAAACATCTCCGCAGCAGCATCAGGACCACAGCAGCTCATCAGATAGATAGAGATTATAGATATAGATATGGCTTCGAGTCCCCGCAGCCACCCACAAACCTCTGTGTGCCTCCCTTATCCTCATCTCACAGCCTGGCTCTTCTCTCTCGCTGCATTTCAACTCATTCATTTACTTTATTAATGAATTATTATTAATGAAAATTTAACATTGCATGGAGACATTTTTCTTCTTTGGTGGCACACTAGTGCTCAACCCTGGTCTGAAACATGTGTGTGAATATTTATAAGCAGCTTCCTATTGTCCTTCCAAAAATGCATAATTATGCTGCGGTTGGTTGGCGTTTCATTAAATATATAACAATAAGATTAAGTGTTCTCTTGGCTATCCAGAAGCAGTTCAAATAGGGTGTAAATAATACTGCTACACTGCACAAATATTTTATCAGCCTCCTCTCAGCTTTGTTCTGCAGCGAGGGACGGATTCAGTTCCAAACCTCAGCAGCAGTGGGTCTCGCTGACCTACCAAAGCCCGATTTTCCCCATACGGTTTGGGAGGGGATCCTCAGTCACCTGCATTCACTTCAGCTCCCTGCATGTGAACATTTCCTGTTTTCATTAGTCTCATTAGCACTCATTAGTGTCAGCAGGTTGCTCTCAAATGACCCACTGTCTTTACAGCGGGGTTATGTCAAACACCAATAAGCTCACAAGCATAAAATTATAAACAAAGGTGGGTGGCTCAGCACTTGCCGTAGATGCATGGTGCTCTGCAGGAATTCAAGAATATCCAAGAAAAAAAATGCAAGGCTGTGTCCTAGCACTCTGGAAGGTCATAGAATACACTATGCGCTTTTGGGGAGACAAGTTTATCATACATGGTTTATTTATCATTTCATGTCCTTCCTCGCTGCCACAGATATCTGCAAAAACCTGTTTTGTCGAGGCTCGCTCTGCCTCGCGTTGCAGAAACCAAGTTTCCAGAGAGATAATGCAGTGAAGGTTCAGCTATAATATCAACTGTGATCCATAACTTTCAGAGAAAAAAATGTCAAGCGTTCGTCGTGTCTGAGCTCAGTGGAATGTGGAGTAACTAAAAAAGCCAATGATGCCTTTTGAGTACAGCATTAGCAAATAAGAACCGTACGGGGGTGAGAGCCGGCTGCCGAGCACAGCTCAACTGACCCGGGACCTGCCGACCTCTCTGGGAAGGACTGCTACAACCCGTTGGCCTCCAAGCTTCTGGTGGCTCCATTTTTTTATTACCTTAAAATCTGAGAGTTTAGAAAGATCTCGCAAGTTGAACTGTAGAGCCTAAGAAAAATTTTGATTGCTTTTCATTGGCCTATACTCAGTGCTGCTGAGATCTACCCGACTCAGAAGATTATGCAAATCCTAAAGTTCTTCTTAAAATCTGGATGTTTTAATCTGCGTACCTAGCTAACAAAACAGAGGTTTTTTACCTCTGAACAGCTGTATACGCTTTATAAGTACTCAGAGGACTTGAGTTCTGTCATTTTTAATGCTCTCATGGAAGTGAAGATGCACGTTCACTCACCATGAAGGTGCCACCCATGAGAAATTGTGGTCCTACTTCAGTTATGGATGCCCCTCAGCCATATGTCTGAGCAACATATGTTTCCAAAAGTGCAAAGAGCGGGACATGGAGCTGCAGCATACGAACAGCATTGAGGGTTAGAAATTCCTTTGCAAGACCTAAGCTATTTTGTGTGAAATCTGCTCTTTAACAGACCATCTCTACTCAGCTGAAAGTCAGGCGTGTGCTTAAAAACCTTCTGGCAGCACACTGACTTCATATAATTTTAATGTTATTATTTATTATCGTAGTACCTAGGAAACCCAGTCTCAGTCTAAGACACCATTCTTCTAGTTGTACAAATGCAGAAAAAAGTCAGTCCCAAACTGCTGCACTACAGTGTTGAAGCTCAGCAGGTCGGTAAAAACGGAGAGGAACATGCAAGGAAACACGGCAAAAATAACTCATCCTCTTAAGTAAATAAAATTACAAATGGAAAATTGGTTTAGCAAGAAGTTGATTTACCTGTAGTAATAGAGAAAGTCAGAAGCGGAGCTGGGATTAAACAAGCCTCGGGAGTTTCTGATTCTCAGGCCATTAGCCAGCACCATCTCCATTAGTCATATTGTTATGAGGGAAGTATACAACATGCTTATGCCATTTATTCCAATTTACCTAACAGTGTGCCAACTGTTAGAAAATGGCAATGTAAGTGGTTTTTCACCAGTGAGTCTTCTCACGCTGTTGAATTAGTACCTTTTTTTGCTGGTTTATGTAGACCCTATCTGGAAATTCTTCATGGATTCTTTGTGTCTATTTTGCCCGTTCATATTTTATGGATATATTTTAGTGCAGCTCACAGGGTTGTTCAGACATATATTACACTCTTAAAAATATCCTACTCTGGCTGCTGAATATATTGCAATGAAAAATCAAGAATTCTGGATGAAAAACAATATAAAAATCTTCAATTCTTTCTAAACTTTCTGCCAGTGAATGAAACATTGTTCAAAAAATCTGGAGAATATTGGAAAGATCAGAAAGTTCTAAAATAAGAGAATTTAATATGATCTCTTTTTAATGTTTACTACAATTAAAAAAATATTAAATTAACTCAGCAAGACTGGATCTGAGGCAATTAAGAGATATGAGACATCACTTGCCAGACTGATTGCACTGTGCTTGTATTTTAAACTGGAGAAATGTCAGTTTTCCCAGAGTTATGAGAGGTTTGTTATCAAAGTCTGCAAAGTATTACACTGCATGAGCATTAGATTGACATTTCTAAAATTGAGTAAGATTGAATTAAAGCAGATAGTTTGATGCACTCCCTGTAGGAAGCATCCTGTATTTCTCCTAGACAGCATTATTCAACCTGAAATCTTTTGTTTCGGGTTTGTATTCTTTAACTTACCAGACTACTGCTTTACAACTCCCTGAGTAAATAGTATCTCAGCCTGTTTGTGAAATACATAACCCTTCAGATGACACGTTCTTTCACTCCAGTTTTCTCATCCTCCTAGAAAGCATGTTCCTACCCCCGTAATTCTATCTGCACCCCATGACATCCCAATAAAGTAAGAGAAACTACATGTCTCATTCAATTCTCTGAGATTTTGTTGTATAAGGAATAGGTGAGCACAGGGTTACAGGTTCTCCTATTCTAGTTTATATCAGTTTTTTTAAAAAAAAACAAAAGTGCCTGAAAGATTTTACCTACCTCTGTGCTATTCCCATTGCCAAAAGTCTCCATCAGTGCAAGAGTCTCTCACAGGGAGTTTGAACTTTCCTTTAATCTAATCCATTTAGAAAATGACTCACAATTTATTGAATAATGTGGAGAAAATTGATATCTTTTCATTAAGCTGACAAAGTCTTTTTCACTGCTGGCATCTGTGAAATGTGTTCTCTATTTAAATTTTATTTATATCAATCTTCTCTGGTGGAAACTAGATTAAAATGGAATGCTTTATACTTAAAGCAAAAACTTTCCCATCCTGCAACGAGTGCCATACTGGTATTGAAAATGAACTCTGTTTCTTATTCCTTGGAGTAACATGATACCTATGATCAGGAGGAAGCGCAATCTAATATCTCTATCCCTTTGTATTCTATTTCTATATAAACAAAATGTGTACGCTTTATCACATGCAAAAAGAGATAGCTGCAGTGGCTTTATAATGGCAAAAGCAGAAGCAATCTTGGAACATTTTAATACATAGCATGTTCCCTCTAAACTGTTGAAAAATGCATGATGATACTTTGCTCTGTTTTCGTATTTCAGGGTCTTCCATAAACATGAATTAAAGTTATATATTACTCTGTGAGCATTGTCATATTGTTACATTGTTAAATATAATGTCTTTATACTTATTGTCATATATAGTTTGTCATGTTGTTAAAGCAATTTCCGAAGTACAAATGCAGAAAAGTTAAAGGAGACTTCTGTCTGCAAAAAAAGAAGTCTTTACATTTTTAATACACCCTGGAGTAGCAAACATGACACAAGCAGGTACCTGCGAGTTTCTGGGCTGTGTGCACACATTTTCTGCCAGACCACCCTCTGCCTGTGTCCTGTTAATCACCTGCAAGAGGGCAGTCACCGCTTTGAATGACTCAGTAGCTGCAGTTTAATGTGAGAACTTGAAGACTGAGGAATGTGAAACTCAACAAGTTCAGGGGTTTCAACAGGTTAGGAAGTTTTAATCAAATGGATTGTGTATTTTTTTCCAACTATTGCTTGATTCGAGAGGGAGATGAATGGAATGGTTAGTGTTTCCACGTTGATTTGATCTCAGTTTAGATGTAGGTATTTGAAGGTGCTCACTGAATTTTTACTGTGGTCCCATAATAGAATAATTTGTTACTGAAATTCAAGGGGAAAATGTCCCCAGTCAGCTCTCTTCACACACCAAAGCTTTGTGCTCCAGATGATGCACAAAACACGGTCACTACCCTTATGCAACCTACAAAGGTTCTCATGAACTTTACAGGCTGAAGCCCACTGAGTTCAGTCTAAGCTGGAAGTTCCCTGCAGCCACCTAAGGCTCTGGGCATTATGTTTGGGAACAAATTCATTTTAAAATGCAATAGAATTATGTAAACATTTTTTTAATCTCATCACCAGATATCTTCTCTGCAGTTTATTTCTCTGTTTGGTACATGATTAGCAAATGCATTTCAACCAAATGCCTTTCTGTCTGTTTATCTATACATCAAAAATTAAATATTTTGGTCAAAATTTTTCTATAGCTTTGCAAACAAAGATTAAAACAAAAAAAACCAAAAAAAACAAAAACCCAAAAACCAGTGTGAATTGGACTGGAAAAAAGAATCTCAAGAATTTTCTGAAGAAAGTTGCTTTTCTCCCCAGCTCCATTATTTACACGCTTAGAGTTTAATAAAGAGGCATTTTCTTGAAAAGAACTCAGATATAAGCGATCCCTTATTTACACTAGCAGGAGCTGGGGAACAAAGAAACCCAAAACAAAATACAAACAAAGCAGGAGTAGGAAAGCCTCTTTTATATCATATCCTTTCTCTTTCCCCATGGCGGAGGGTATCTGTCTCAGCCAAATCAGCCTTGCGTGAAAAAACTCCATGCTTCATATATTCCCTAGACAGTGAGACGAACACAATGAAAACCACTCCAAAACGTTACAGGCATCTAATTCAGCATGATGTGAGCACTCACAGCCTGTGATGCCTGGTGACTAACGGGAGTCTGTAATTCTCATCCAGAATTAGCAGTTTGGGTCACCGGGAAGCTCAGGTTCCACGGGATCTGGGAGATCTTGAATGCAAACCGCCCTGAGGGAAAGCATCTTAACTTGAACAATTCTCTCTCTCACACAACTGCTTCAGCACATCTCGGAGCGACATAACCTAAATGTAGAGAAGCTGAATTGTATTCCCCAGGGAAGCTTTTTCCAGCCCCCCCGTCCCCATACAGGTGTACCTAATCTCAAACGCAGCAAACTGTGATTCATTTTAAAGCTTTTTCCTGCCTCTTTGAACAGAGCTGGAGGTGTAAAACTTTGAAATCAAGTAGACCTCAAAGGATCAGCAGAGCCCAAGAAGGACAACTGGTCCTAAAGATTAAAAGGCTTAATCTTAATAGAAGAGAAAACCTATAAACACAAGACTCAAAGGAAATAATTTTCATGGGCTCTGGACGCCCCTGCCACAGCGTGGTGCCGAGGACTATACCGCAGCGAGCTTTGTAGTGCTTCAGACTTACAAAGGAATTTGCCCACTTACATACTAGAGACAAATAGGAGCTTTTAATCTGCAAATGGCCTTAATTGCCCTTTATAAGAGGAACCTTGTCTCCAGCCCAGTTATACTGGGTAGGGACAGGTGAGGGTGCTCACTGGTGGACCTGTGGGTGGGCTACCTTGTGATTGTAACTGCACGTTGGTCACAAATTTTATATAAATATATACATACACTAAAATCTGCACAGTATTAGAGGAATCAGTTGGCATTAGGGTTCAGCACCAACTTCGCGTTTGATTATTTTTCAAGGTCAATGCCCAAATACTCGGGCTGTATTTAACAGCATCAGTAAGTAGCTAAATCATTTTAATTGCTAAGAGCAGTATTGCTTCTCCGTGCTACCTCTCAGTCTGTATTCATCTCATATCTCTCTTTTACATTGTCAACTCCCTAGACCAGGGCGTTCAGTTTTGTGGGTTTTAGTACCTAGCACCACAGGATCCTTCTCCATGGTAATTTAATGCTACAGCACTTCTACTAGTAAATAATTATGATCATCGCTTTTGATTCCATATCACAGGATTCTCCTCACGTATTCTGAGGATGCTCTGTTCTGATGATTGCTGTGAAGGCCAGTATTTAGCAGGATATGGTTTTTCAGTTTGCCCGCTGCACAATCTATTATTAGAGCACAGATTCAGCCCTCATATGCCTTTTCATGCATAGCAAAGAGAGATATTTCTTTTCTCCACTGTTAGCAGCATTAATGATACCCTTCTGAAAATGGTGTGTGAGTAGCATCACTAAACTGCCTCCAAGCACAGGTGTAAAGGGGTTTTTGTGGGTTTGTACATTCTGAGAAATTATATATTACATGATAAAAATGAGGTATAAGCTGTGAGAAGAAATAGGAAAGACAACACAGAGAGCTAGATGATCGTTGTAGATCCCTTCCAACTGAACTATTCTATTCTATTCTTTTCTATTCTTTCTATTCTAAGCTTAGCTTACTTGCTCCAACTTAGTCTACTCTTCTTCCAGACCAAAAGAGCTTTCAAACCCACGGTGTTTCTCCCTGTGTTTCAGGTAAACTCAGGGGATGAAAACTGTGTTCCTGTTGGGACAGTTATTCAGCATGTCTACTGGTATAATCACATACCGAGGAAAGGCCTATTTTAGAGATACTCACCTGGATTCCTGAATTGCAGTAGCTTCCCATTAGAATTAATTAGCTGGCCGAGAGATATTGCTTGTCATTCTGGTTTATTTTTCACTAAGATGGGCTATACGTGGATGCTCTCCAGCATGGCTAGCCAAGTATCTTGACCCAATGCCGTTCAGATCAACCATGTACCTCAACAAGCGGCAGAGGCTAGTTTGTCCGGCTTATCGGAGGAACAAAGATCTCACGTTTCCGAAGGACATCTTAATTGCACTTTAAAGGAAACAAAAGTGAAATCTGATGAATACTCTATATTTACCATTTATATTTCCCAGTTTACTATCAGCTATACGTAAAGAATAGCTTCCTGTCTGGACCCAGGACATATCTTTGTGTTCATTTAACCCATCTAAATAATTTCTCTCTGTTACATTCTTACCTATATAATACGATATTTGGCTTAGTTTGGGTGTAAGCATGTATACGTAAGTCTCCCATTTGTACATATACATTTACAGTATTACACACCTACATGCCTGCATCTGTGTGCTGTTTGTTAGTCTGCAGCAAAAGAAGATGGATCAGAAAGTCAGGGGACCGTTAAGGAGAGGGAATTATGTGAGACTGCCAGATAAAGCAGCTGAGGGTTGACCCTGCTAGCAGTGGTGCCTTTTTCATGGACCACAATGGAAAACAAAATGCTAAATTGGGACAGGCCTATGAAAAGTTAAGTTTCCTTTCAGAACTAAGATCAAAGGGGGAACCACTCCCAGTAAATTAGGATTGGAGCAATAAAGTCAGCTGCTTAGGTGGGATAACAGCAGGTGCGGTAAGATAATGTGATGGGTAAAATTCTGTGTAGGTAATACTGATGATACGTAACTTTAAAGCTGTGGCCACTTAGTGGCCACCTCTCCTAACCTGAAAACAAGAGTGCAGTTCAAGTGTTACTGAAAGTGCTGGAGTCCCTCTTTTGTGCCTTGTTTGGTATCTTTCTTCTAGATTCTCCTGTCCTATGTGTCACACAGAACCTCCTCTTGCATGATGAAATGGACTAATGATACACACTTTTTAGTCTAGGAGTGTCTGTGGGTTTGGTGCATTTATTTTTCACTGTGGGTTCGTCATATGTTAGAGATTAGAGAAAAAGGGACATGTAGCTTCATCTGTGTATCTGTGAATTAAGGGAATGGACGGTAGTAGCAACTGCAGACACATCTCTGGGTGTTTCCTCAGGACTTTGTGAACATAAACAGATTACATCTAGATAAAAAATAAATCAAGACTTTAATTATAAACTCTGAAATGTTGCACGTGCAACAGGGCATTTTCCAGAGCTGAATGGTGTGATGGAAAGGTAGTCTGTTGCTTCAAAGGTATTTTGTGGGCTTGAAGCAGCTACGTGGGGAGATACAAAAGGGTTAAGCGTCTCCCTTGGAGCCAGAGTGTGAGAAGCTTTGACAGTTAGGCTTCATGAGTGCAACCATGAAATTAATTCTTGCCAGGGAAAACAAACCACAGAGCGAGCCACTCATGCACCAACTAGTCACAGTTTGCAAGGTTAGCTAAACTTTATCAAAATCCCTAGACAAAAAATGTCATTAAGATACAGTTAAGGTTATAGACAGATACCAATTCCCAGGCAAGAAACTTCATTAAGGTACACTCAAGGTTGTAAACATATGTGCCAATTAAATTCAAACAACAAGATTCAAACACTGTCATTATTTACAACGTTAAATATTTGGAAATTAGAAGTTACTGCTAGAGATAATATGGTTTCTATAAAATTCATAATCATGTTTCAACAAACTGAACTTGTGCTGCTGTTCAGTATTACCTTACCTGCTATTTCTCATTGTGATGCTCCATGGGGTACTGTGAAAGCTAAAAGAGTACATGGGTTCAAAAAATGCTGCACAGATTTGTGGAAGAAAAAGGCAGCTGTAGGTACTGAAAGCAAAGCAGACACCATTTATTCTGGCGTACCCCAAGCCACGAGTCCTGAAGACCTGGAGAATATTCTGGGGAAAATCTCTTTGACTTGCCTTGTTCTTGTATATGTCCACGACCATAAGATTGGCCACTCGCAGAGACAGGCTGTTAGGGTGGATGGTCCTTTGGTCTGAAGCAGCATTCCGTCATTCCATCACAGCATTCCCCGCAGTCACAGCATGAGAGTAGACTAGATCTCATGTATAAAGAAGCTCTGGCAAGCAGTGCACTGTCTTAGAGAATGCAGGATGCAAAACAAGTAATTAAATATGAAATCCTTGCAACTACTTTTCAATTGAAGGGTTTAGAAAGGGACACTCTGCCTCTTAAAGGCAGTGTTAGACCCTTGAGATATTATTTAATTAGATTTTTCATTATAACATAGTTGTGAACATTGTCTTTTCTCTTTTAGCTTCAATAGTGATTGGGAAATGGTGGTGTGAGATGGAGCCCTGCCTAGAAGGAGAGGAATGTAAGACATTGCCTGATAATTCTGGATGGATGTGTGCGACTGGCAATAAAATCAAGACCACCAGAGTAAGTTGTCTTTCTGTCTATATCTAGGAGGTCTTAGTAGGAAAGGGACTCACTAATAATTGCTCACACATATCTTTTCCATCATCATGTCTGCTGTAAAAGTCTTAAAGATCACTGCATACCTCCTCAGCCGCCCAATGGTTCTGGTTGGGAGAAATTTAGTGAAAACTCACATGGATTCAGGCTGGTCAGCTGAATCCAGGCTTGGTAAGCAGTGGCTTGGAGCTGCTGAATCGCCAGGTCTCTTTCTCAAAGACACTGTCACCTCAGAAAAAAAGCTAGTGCACATCACTGGGTCCCTTTGTGGTGGCTAAAGGGAAGAACATTAGATGGAAGGGATCTGGTGGATCCGATGTCCATTCCTTGGCTGTTCCAGGCCACATCTGTATTAGCAGCTGTACTTCATAGCTTGAAACAGTGCTGGGTTTCAGCATTTCAGGTGTTACTTCAGAGCAACTTTAGCCCCGGGCACTCAGGAGTAACACAGTCTTCAGATGCTGAAGATTTGGGTTACACAGGCCAACAGGCAGTGACAGTTTTCACCATGCATTGCAGGGAAAATGCAGAGGTATGGCTGCAAAGAGAGTGAGCGGGAATGAGCTGGCTAAACTTCTCCTACTATGAGATTACCTTTGGAGAAAAAGTGTTTTCCAAAAATAGATTCTAGCTTTTCTTTTGCATTGTGCAATTGTTTCACAACCATTTTCTTAAAACTGCCACCTATACCTCTCTTCAACAATTTTAATTAAATCATTTTCATACCACAATTGAATATTTTTCCAAGAAAATTACATGGTTGTCAAGTCAAGATACTTTTTATAAATGAATACATTTTGTTTTTCATTAAATTGGAATATAACTTTTGAAACCTGCTAAATGAAAAAAAAAAAAAAGCAAATTTTCAAGAATTTTTTCTGTGTTTACTAAGAAGCTCTACATAGTCATACCCAGCTACTAAGTCACAGGGACATGAAGCTTAGTGTCATGATTTCCTGACTTCTTCCTTTTTCTACAATCCTAAATCTAGTCATTTTTCATGTCTTCTAGGCCTTTCGTTGAAGGAGGGGATTTTACCCCAACTGATCCCTGTGCCTTCTGAATTCTTTTCTTTCCATCCATATGACCTACCCAAGGATGGTTGTATCGCATCTCTATTTTCTTGAATGGTGCCTTCCGGCACGGCTAATCTCACCACTGCATTAAATTCCTAGGATACACACTAACGTAGGAGGTTTTCTTTGTGAAAGGCAGTAAGTGGCCCCTGAAAACAGGACGCATATTACCTCTTTGCCACCTCCCAGAGCAAAGGAGAAAGCACGGAGGGAACTGTGATTCCTTGGCACAATTTCTTCCTGGAGTGTTGTTGTTGCTGCAAACCACTCTATGCTCACAACTGAAACACCACTGGAAGATTGTGCCCTTCTGTATGTGCCTTGCAGTGCAATTAAAAAAAAATGAAAGACCAAACCTGCTACATGTCGTTTTCAGTGAAGCAACGTTTTTCTCACTGAAAGCGATATTAAAGAAGCAATAAGCAACATGAAAAAGAATGTTATACTTTTGTTAAATTACAATAATTCAGTACTTCTGCAGTCTGTCTGCAAATTATATAATTTAGGAATTGCGTTTGCTTTTTTCTGCAAAATTGTCCTGCTCTTAACTCCCCCAACCCTCATCATATAAACTAGTTTTAGGCGATAGCCTGCATCTTAGAAGTGATTGCTAGAAATTTAGCAGCTTCATTAATATGCAGATGTATGGTCCTATCTATTCAGTATGCATTATTGTATTTCATTTAAATTAAATACTTACAGAGTGAGTGCTCATAACTGAAAAAATATTTCTTCATTTACCCACAGGAGTTATTTTAATTAGCTTGAGAGGGGAGTACCTTATGGTGCTGCTTCCAGTAGAATTTTGCTTTGTTGCTGTAAAATATCATTATAGAACCCAATTGACAAAGGCAACATGACACGATGTGCTTAGCAACTGTCTCTTGCATTTTCTAAGCAAAAATTCTACTTCATAATCCCTGAAACTTTGCTTGAATCCGTACTGCTGCATCAAGTCTAGCAACATAAATATAAAATAATAGAAGCAATCCTGAAACAGGCATTTTTTTCTTTGTTTTGTCATTTCAGATGGCATCAGAGAAAGAGATTACACTATAATCTGTACTGACCCCAGTCCAGGCTGCAAGATTGGGCCATGTGTGTCTAATTTATGTAGTTAAGGAAGTTAAGAAAGCGGAAGGAACAAGACAAATCAGTCAACATCCTAGATATATCTGTGGTGATTAGCCAAAAAGCTAGAGCAAGTCACCATAGGCTGTAAACTATAAACTGTTTTAATGAAGACTTTTCCTTACACTAAACACATTTATGTTAGGCAGCTGCTGTCCTGACAAGGAAAATATTCACATTTAGGACTCGCGGGGTTGAAATACCTATTAGTGTATTCTTCAAGGCCCACAGTAAATCACATATAAGTATATGAACATATATAAGTATATGTATATATATGAATACATGGGTGTACACAATATATGTAATTTTACAGTGTAGTGTATTACTTCATGGTTGGTTCTCAGATGTGATTAATACTGATTAGTGTCAGAAGAAAGTGGACAACAGATCCAGTGAAGTCTTTGCCAGCACATCCTCCCTTCCTTTTCGTGCATTTATTCCCATGTTTAGTCCTTTAGCATAGCTCACTAATTAAGTTGGTAAAGCCAAAGATATAAAGCTCACGGCCTCTGTAAATCGATTTGTTTTCTATTGATGGTCAAAGCAGGTGACAAACACTGGAAAGAAATCATTTTGTAATTCAATTTTTGGAGCAGTTTCAACAGTTTTTTTAATCCCTATTCACTCCTCTTTTTTTTTCTTTTTTTTTTCTTTTTTTTTTTTTTAAGAACAAAGTTTCAATGCTTTCCTTAACAATGTGGGGCTCTGGGAGCTGTACTAGGACCTGGCTGGAGATCACATCACTACATTTCAGCAGAGCAAGTGGCACCAGGGGAAATGCCAGAGCACGGTCTCAGCCTGGATGCTGGGAGACAGTGCCCACAAGGGCACATAAATGCCTGTAAGAGCCAGAGCTGCTGAAAAAACACAAAAACACGGCTCTTCGTGCATCCCATGTTTCATGAGTTCCCATCTGAGTGAGGGAGTCACTCACAGGCCCTTGAGATTGGATTGGTGCCTACACAGGACTTTCTGTGCAGTTCTTTGCAGGGCCCTCGAGCAGCGCAGCACTCCCCCCCAGGGCTCTCTGCCTGGGCTCCCACGCACGCGCTGCACTGCAGAACACCCTTTTTATGTAATCCACACTAATAACACCTGGCATTCACGGACTAGCCCTCTGAATACTTCAACAAGCTGTTTTTCTGATGATGCTGTGGGGGATGGACATTAAAGCGTTGAGCACTTGGGGACTGGCAGAGCAGCTCAGCTTGGAGCACCTCTCCCGCTTCACAGCCTGCGCCCTCCCTGACTGCCCACCCTTCCCCCAGTTTCCAGAGTAACACTTCATTTACCCCACATTTTGCCATCAGAGAAATGCGGGCCATTTTATGGTTCCCCGAGGGACCTGAGCATCGCATTTCTTAGCAGCCACCGCTCAACTCTTGCTGCAGCAAGAGTTGGCACCGTGGTCCCTTGTCATTCCCTGCTCCTGCACCAACCACACAAACTCTTAAGGCAGTGTACAAACAAGAAAGGGATGTATTCATCCCGAGAGAGAAAACCCAGCAGGGTCACTTGTCAGTGGCAAACCAGGAGAGCAGAAGATGGAAACTGGGGGAAGGAAGGAAATGGTAAACGAATCCAGAGTTTTAGTTTCTTTTTGTAAGCTGTCCAACTAGGTTAATATGTCAGATGTTTTCCAGATTAAGTTTTTCTTTACAGCAGTGAAGAAATCCCTCTATTTTTGTGATTACAGTCTCTACAATTAAGAGGTCAGTTCAAAGCAGTAGAGCACGAGATAGTAAATATCTCTTGCTATAAGATTTACTGCTGCATTTCATCATATCACCTAGTGCTTAGCTAATAATTTGTAGCCCTGATTGAATGCCTGAGCCTGCTCATATTCAAGTCCATTTGAGTTTCATTGCTGATCTAGTCGTCTAGGAAAGGGCTGGACCCCTTGTGCCATTCATCTGTGTGTATCAATGTGGGAAAGAGACAAGAGCCTTACCTCGAGAGAGCTATTTTTGCTTCTGGTCAGTCATTCTTATTTCAGCATTCTAAAAAAAAAAAAAACCTCTGGGCGGTGGTGTTTCCTCTTCAAGCCATTAGTGCACTCACTCAGATCAATTGTGGTGTTAGTCATAATGAGCAATGGTTTTACGGTCTGTCGCAGGCCGCGTTATCTCAACCGGGGTGAGTAGATGAAGTTGGTCAAACTTCCCAGTTTGCTATATAGCTAGACACTCTCCTGCCCCTCTTTGGGTAAGTGGGTTGGTAGAGGTCCAAATGAACCTGAAAGATGGGTTCCTCTGCATGTCCTTGTCTAGCAGAAGCTACTGGCATCACTCTGATGAAGGGGAGGGTGGAAGGCTGGGGTGAGCATGGCCCGTGCCCAAAGCTGTCCTGCCATCTCCTGCGCCACCAGCCCGGGTGGTGGATGCACATCGAACGTCTCCCAGTGTACAGGCAGGAGCTTACTCAGGGTCTGCGCTGAGCACATCCTTAAATCCCTGCAGCCCCAAGAGAAAAGAACCCCCCCAAAATACTGCAATTTGAATTCAGCTATATCATAGGCAGAACAAAGTGCTGCAAAACCTAGGTCTTTCTTTTCTCTCCTAGCACGTTTTATATAACGGACTCTTTCATACTTTCTTACTGCAGATCCACCCGAGGACCTAACAGAGTGCCATCTGCATGGAGACAGTGAAAGCCCTGCTGATTTATGAGGACAAAGTATTGAAAGTTTAAAACCATCTCAGCATTTACAAGCCAAATGGATTTCTTATTTGCACTTTGACTGTTTACCAGATAACAACAGTGGCTTTACTGTGTGAAAGAAAGTATTCAGTGGAAATAATGCCCCTGATTTTTGACAGCTGAAAATAAAAATGAAGAAAATGGTTCCTTTGGTAAAGTTTCCGAGATTGTGAAGTACAAACAACAGTATAAGTTTGGATCTACAATTTACTTTATACCAGTTAAAGTATATATATAGAAATATATATATATTAATACATGATATTTTGAAATAAAAGCCTCACTCTTCAAGAAATCGAATAGTACCACACTTTGCTGCAGCTGCTGTAAATTCTTTTTTTTTCTTTTTTGTAATGGTCTGGAAGATCCCTACCTATTTCAGAGAGAAATGTGGCAGTGAAGAGGCAAAGCAAACCTGCTGCGGTACAAGGACGCCTAAGAGCTACACGAATCCTACCGATGCGGCATCCAGAGCTTCCTGTTCCCTTCGGCAGAATTTCGAGGGCATTTGTTGTTCTACTTGTGTTCTGGAGGCTTTTCCCCTTGTGCAATATTAGCATGCTGGCTTTGCTTCATTAACCATACTTGATTGATATATAACAATGATAATTCTATCCTCTTCCAAGAAAATATTTTTAGAGCTGTTAGATATTCCATGAAGAAGAGATGGACAACTGCTGAGTGAAGTACAGTATGTATTAAAAGTTTATTTGGCAGAGTTTGGTAGACTGTGAGCTCCCTTCTTATTAAAGATGTACTGTACGTACAATGTCTTCAGACTTTGTATAGCTTGTAGAGACTACAGTAAAAACCCAGTAACCAACTCCAAAGCTTTGCGTTGTTGGCTCGCTAATTCTTTGAAACAACGGCAAAGCTATTTCTTTCCAGACCAACACGCGAGAGGGCTTTTACATGCGGTTTGGTGTTTTATGAGCCCATTTGTAATTGGGGAACAAGTATTTCAGCTGAAGCGAGTGCCTCTGTGGACAGCTGGAATGCTCAGGCTCCCCCGCACGCAAGGACTGCCTGGCTGTGTGCTCTTATCCCACAGCACACGCGGGAGAACAACCCAAATTTAAGCTTCTCTCTTTGCAGGCCAGGCTAGTTCTCACCGAGAGCATTTGCCACCAGCTAAAAGCGTACGGGTGGGCAATTCCATGGCACAGCAAAGGCACAGCAGTTTGTGGTAAGCAAACGGTGTCTGAGCGCTGCTTTCATTTCAGGAGTAGTTTCTTTCAGTTTAATTTTAATCTGTTTCTTACTAAGGTGAATTCGGCTGAGCCGAGATGCTCTTCAGCAAGGATGCATCCACAGAGACACCGATCTACTCACTGCGAGTGGTTTGAATTCACACTTCCAGCTAAGCTGTTGCTGTTCACCATGCAGCCTGGTCCTCACGTTGCTGAAGAAAGATCAGATCTGAGGGCTGAAATCTGCAAGGCTAGTTCACATTCCCAGGCCCTTTTGTGAGCAGTCCAATTAATTTCAGGGGGTTTATTCGTGTGGAAAAGTATCTTGCTGTCACGCATAGGTCTGTGCAATCTACCCTCCAGTACGCCTCATGCTACCAAATCAAAGAGGAATAGGGAATTGTAAAACTTGTTCTATCCAGTCCAGCTTCATTTCTTTAATATTTCCAATTTGCTTTCGGCCTGCTTACCTGTCTCTCGCAGGACCCCTTTGGCCATGCTTATCACTTTTAATGCAATGCAGGGGAAGTGCTGCACTTCCCAACCTAGAATTGGTCAAAATTCTCCCACTAACCTTCTTTCTCCTTCAGGGCAACCGCTTCAATCCCTGATGCTTCAAGAGGCAGAAATTTGTCACTGTAATTACGCTGTGTATTAAAGCAGCTACATGACGTGTCACGCCATACTCGATGCAGGCTTTCCCTGCTGGTCCTTGCCTGATGCTCACAGTGGAAAGGGAGATGCTGTTTCCAAGTACTTTTATTATTTCCCCTTCAAAAAAGACACAAGAGTGAAAAGTGTCCAAGCAAGAAACTTGTTTTTCTTCTGTGCACAGAAAGACTAAATAGGAGCATGAGCCTCACCACCAGTTGTAGGTCCTGAAGATGGAGACCAGCCTCATTGGTGGCCCAGCTGGACAGGCCATGTATTTTCTGCCCACAGCCGCCGGCCTAAACCACAGAAGATACCCTAGACTATGTTTTAGATATGGTCTGCCATGCCCATGTGTCCCTAGTCCCATCATCTAAATTTGGAGAGGACCACTGCCTGCCTGGTTACCTACAGGTAGGTGTGGTCCCAAAATGAGACCATCAGACCAGCTCTAGGCTCACCTGCCGCAAGTAAGGAGAAAATCCTCCAAAAGAAATCCTCAGTATTTCTCAATGTTGCTAGAACAGCACTTTAAAAAACCCCAGCTCCCTCTAGGGCTAGGAAGTCCTGGTGCACTAAAAGATAAGCCCAGCAACCAGGAGATAAGTTGATTAAAAGCCAGGATATGTTATCATCCCTTTAACAGTGGGAACTGAGGCGCATAAAGCTAAACGGCCACTCAAAATCGCATTGGAGGTCTATGGAAAATGGAGCAGAAATTGAACTTCGGTTTCCTCATTCCCAGTCTACTGATACTCTGTAAGATGGTCCGCATGCAGCAAACGAACCCCTTTGCCAAAGCCCGAGATATCACCGTTGAGAGGTCGTTACCCCATAGCAGTGCATCTGACATGGCTCGGACTGCGAGCAGACAACGCTTATGCCTGTGTCTATGGAACATGCCTGTTGAGCTTGGGAAATATTAGACTTGCTAAAATATAAGAAGGAAATGTTGTCATTACCACAGCAAAGTTTCTTAGATGTTTATGAGTTCTTTCTTTGCCAGTAGGCAGCCTCAAATACCACCACACCAAATTCAGTAAACATCTGCGTCTCTTTGAAGTTGCTGCAAAAATCTGCTCACGAAGTGCAGCACTGAGAATTGCTGTTTTAATTAAAATGTTTTAAAGGGGAATTAAGGCCTTTGCAAAAATAATGACTAATAAAACGTGAAGTCAAATTAAGAGCTAGATGCAGCTAACCTTCATTGTTTCAGTGAACCAAATTGAAAACAATAATAAAAAAATTCAACCAGCCTGGAATCACAATGATGGTGTATTTCAGTGATACGCACAGTAACACAGTGTGTAGTGGGAAGATGTCAGAGCTGCTTACCTTGGCCAACGGAACCCCAGTGTGTTTCAGTGGTGGACTGAATGGGTCCCACATCCTCATGAGAAAGTGAGAGTCGTGCCATTGTCTGCACAATGTTAAAAGGTATTTACATCAACAGAAGAGAAAGTTAAAGTTCCTGCTTTCTGGCAGAAGTCTAGACAGACACATGTCAGGGAAAAAAAGAAAAATATTTGTAAATGCATCGAAGATAAACTTAGATTTATGTCAGTGTTTCTTCTTCAGGTGTGTGAAACCAAGCTATGTAAATCTGAAATGTAAAAGTTGGAAAAAAAACTGAAAAAAAAAAAGAAAAAAGTAGCTACCATCTGCCTATTGATTCAGAAAATCTAGATTATGTGCTTCTGTCCAAAAATCTCTGGTAATAAAAAGCTCAGTGTGGTATGACTTGATATTGCTTTGGATGTGCTACATGCTATAGTTGAAGAAAACAGACCCACGGGGAAAGTCCACTGTTATGGCCAACAACTATGAAGAGCATGATGTGCACCCAAACCTGGCATTACACAGAGAAAGGCCCATGAAAAATTACTGAAGGTGATACAGTTTGTGATGAGTGACGTTTTTATCAGACCTATTGATCCACCATTAACAGGGATTGCAGGTACTTTCAGTTGTGTAATGGTTGTATATTTTCCTTTTATAAAATGATTAGTTATGCTCCTAATTCTCCTCATTTGCCACTTTTCTGTTTCACTACAGATGATAAAGAAGTTGTAGAGAGAAACATACCTTGTCTTGGAAAGCACATCCACTTCGTCTGAAGGTGGTAGTCTTTGTTTCTTCTTCAGTGGCAGGAATATTGTGGCCTAAAATGAGCTTCTCTTTTATCAATACCTCAGCCACATCCCAGTAAGCAGGGTTTAGAGCTTGCCTGACAAAGAAATGGGTCATGCTTCTTTGCTTGGTATTCTATTTTTTGTCAGAGAAAAATAGCAATACATTCCACAAATAATCTCTCAGGTAGACAGAAGGAGATGTCTGTACAGGCTGGTTGGTTTAAGGCTGTCAACACTTTTTCTAGTTCACCGGTTTGAATTCAGATCATAGGCCTGACACATATTTATGGTTCCTTCTCTGAAATGCTCACGCAGTCAAAACACTTAACTTCACAACTATTTATACTTTATAAAACTATGCTGCTCTGAGGAAAAGAAACTGAATCCTCTGCTTTGCAGGTAGGAAACAAAGACTCATAAGATTTGAGACCTGTCCAAGGTTATGCTAAAAAACTTCAGCAGAGCCAGTGGCAGAACTGAGGACTCCTGGGTTTTAGGTCATCATCGCAGATGGTTCATCTACAGTTCACATGAGTGAAATTTCACTGACAGCAGACCCTGGCTTTTAGCTTGGGTCACAGAGAGCAGCATTAGGGTGCCTGCAGTCAAGTGTGGACAATCACTCCCTTCAGCAGGGAGTTGCAAACCACTGATGCATGGAAGACCACCACTGGACCTACTCAACGTCTTCTGCTCCCACAGGGACACAGCCCTGCCCTAGTTTGGTTTCATGGCTCCTGAGCATAAGTTGCTTTGAGCCTTTCAGAGCAGAGATGAGAAAAGGCACAGAAGTGGCTGTGCTTAACCTTGATGGTATGAGAAATAGATGTAGCCAACAGTCCTTCTTTTGGAGGTCACGATTTCTCAGAATTGCCCATCTGATAGAATGATTTTCTGGTAAAAGTTGACTTTGAGCAGAGAAAGCACACATTCCCTGACACCAGAAAGTGCCTGAGCCAGCCAACAAGGAGCACGAATAACTTGTTCTCAACTGAAAAATGTGAGCACCACTGCCAAGGGAGTAACTAAGTCATGAGAAAAAAGAAAAAAAAATCACACTAGTTTTGACAAATATTCATCTGTGGACACACTTGGCAGATCTTTTGATAAAACCTTTTGCTGTTGCCCGTCAAGGACCTTTAATTCCTGAGCACAGCTCAGAAATGTACGGAGGTCTTTCCCACATGACAGGCCTGCATATGACATCTTTTCACCCAACAGTCCTGGTCAGATTATTTTTGTTTTCCCACCATGCGGCAATACAGTCAAATTGGTATGCCCAGAAACAATACGCATGTTTGAGCATCAGGTTACTGACCTGCTTCCCATTATTTCTCATCTGCTGTCTTTGTCAGACAACTGTTCTTGATTCAGTTAGAAAGGAAGGCTAGAGGTCCACCTAGATTTGAAGCAAACTACCCATAACCTAAAATATTGCTCAGGGGAATATGTAATTTCTTCCTCCCACCTGCCATTCCTCTTCATTTCCTATTTCATTTCATTTTCATTTCATCTCATCTCCTCTCTTTCACACCACTTAATTATTTTCATCCATCTCTATTAGTTCTTTATCACCACTACTGCCCCACAGACTAAAGAAAAGCAGCTGTGCTGTCACGACCCAATTCAGGGAGCTGTTCCCCCCCAACAGCAGTGATTTATGTGATCTTCTTTCTTTCCCTTCTTCCTGTGCGCTTTGGAAGGCAAGATCCCGACCTCGCTGCAGCTGCTGTGCCAGCACCTCCCCGTATTTGCACTGCCCACGCCAGCAATCCCCAGCTCAGGGCCACAGGGGCCATCTCAGGTGTGCCCCAGTGTACAAAGCAGATGCTACTGGTACTTGATTTGCAGCAGAGGAGATAATTGTCAGCTCCTCACCTTCACTGAACCCGTCCTGTTTGTTGCTTCTCCTACAGTCTCGTATACCTTGACCAGAACTGAGAACTCAGCACAGTGACTATTGAGGGCTTGCCATTAGGTTATGACTCTACAAGAGGAAAATTTATCACTATTGATTTGATCAGACTTTTCTTGAACTTGAAATAGAAAGCAAAGAACAGGCCAAGTTGCTGTTAAATGCACAATATGGGTTCCAAGTACAGGCATGTTAGGTTTTTCTCGCCTCTTTTCTTTTTCCTGGTGTTCTTTCAGTTACATTCTTTCTGAAAGACACTGCTATCTAGAATTGTAGAGCCTACATGGTATCTTGTGTAAAGTGGTCGAGTTTTTACAAATCTGGCACCAAGTCCCCATTGCCTTACTAGTGTCTCACCAACACTGATATAACGCAGAGGAACAGTTAGGCTGAAGACAATGCTCTCTCTGTCCTTCCTCTGCTTCAAAAAAAATCTTCCCTGAAAATATCTTTGAAACATAATGTCAACATTCAAAGCATTCTGCAACGTGAAGAACCTCAATACTGAATTAATGCTGAAGATCAGCTAAAAATCCTGACAGACAGAATGCGCTTGGCTCTTGAAATCAAGCCCTTAGTCAAATCTTCCACTAACTTTGCTTCTGGAATAGTAACTGGTGGGTCCCCTTGAGACCCATTTAAGTCTTAGTAATGAACGTAAGCAGGGAAGGAGACCTATCACAAAGGCATCGCTGCCTCTCAGTACTACCTCCAGGCACTCTCCAGCTCCTCTTTAATCCTTCCAATGGCAAGTTTAACATTTAGCACTGAGTGCCTACTACCAGTGGGGCTGCTCTGGGTCCACTGTAAGCAGATTTGTATCTCCATCCACTTTCGCTGACCTAAGTCTGGCCTGAACTTGACTGATGGGTATGCGTGCTAATGGCGCTTACGACTTTGCAATGTGGTACAACAGTCATTATAACTACCTGCTCTTTTAGCAGAGTTTGGTGGCGTATATGTTCAAAGGTGCTCAAGAGGAACGACCAGGCTAAGATGCTTCTCCTTAAGCAGCTTGGCCATTTTCCCCTGTTCTGTTTGGCCACCATAGTCTTAAAAACATACAAGCTAAGCAGCAACTGCCAGTGCAACAAAGAGTTATCAGTCTGGGTGTGTACCTTCAAAAGGCAGCTCCAATGAATGCTTCATTCATTTGGCTTCATTTTCTTCTGACCTTGACTTCCAAGAATTGATGGGCTCAAAACAGCACAAACAGTGACTAGATGGAAAAAAGGGTGGAAAATCGCCCTTGTGCTGCTTTCTCCTGAGCTGGCATAGGAGAAAGGAAGATTCGGAAAGCAAGGGCGGGGGGGAATTCTGTTACAAGCCTACAGTGGTCTTTTCCACCCAACTGTGCTGAGATGTGATTATTGTAAGAATATCATGTTCTCTGTTAGCTTTTCTACTCCCTCAGCGCCTGATTTCTAAATATTATAGTCCATCTCCTTTTCAGCCCATCTCCACCCTGCTTTTGTTCTAGGCAGAGAAAATGATATTCTGCTTACACAAAAGGCTATTCTTTTACTTGACATACAGAACAAGACAGATGATAAGAGCCCGTTGGTCTTATTCAGCAAAGCTAATCTCATCACCTGCTTCACCGTGGGATTATAAACTATATTCCATCCTACCCCCATAACTGAAACAGCTTTTTTATATCCCATCTTTTTCTTTTTAATGTCAGACAACTTTTATTTGTTTACTGCTCTAGCTCCTGTAACCCACTTCCAATTCTCTGATTTGGGAAGAATTGAAT
>NW_009648041.1:2636250-2644765 GCF_000708025.1 Charadrius vociferus | reverse complement strand
TAACCTGCAATTTCCGCTTTGCAATGCTCTTTCCTGCAGCATCTTGTTACAGTCAACACCATCCCTGGGCAACAGAAGCTGAAACAGCCAACTCTGAATTGATAGTCCAGGCATTCACGTGTTTTACAAATTAAAATACATGCTAGACAGTTTAATATTTAATGCCAGTCTTATCCTTTAGTCACCAGCCTCAGTGGAGGGTACAGCAGAATTTCATCAGTGCCCAGCAGGGCTACCTGCTGCCTAGAAAGATTCTCCAGACTGAAGTTACTGACTTCACCCCAGAGGATGCAGTAAGGGTCGACACCTGTTTTCTGCCAAACTACATCAGTTCATCTCAGAAGGGGATTTGACCCAAAGCATTTGCTGGTTCATAATGGTGCTTTGCAGCCCCACTGCTGAGTTAAAAATATCTTTCCTCCCCCGCCCCCCAATAATTATTCATATTGTGGCTTTGGGGACTGCTTGTTACATATGATCTATGAGACCTTGGAGTTAAAGATGGCCCTCAGAAGTTCTCAAATGTGCCACAGTGGCTTTACTCAACAATAGTATCTCAACTGTACATCTAGCAGCAACCTACAAAAAATACTTATGATGGCAGCACAATACATCCCTTTCTTCACCATGGAATAAAGCTGAGAAGGAAAATAAGGATGACAGGGTTTCTTACAGTCAGTGCTGTTCAAGATCTGGGCGCAAAATAAGGAAGAGCAGCCCAAAACTTTAAAAGTGATTTAGCACATAGTTGTCACTGATTTCTAGTCCATGTGCTCCTCCCAATACATTCCACACATCTACCTGGAGACTGCAGTAATTCCACCTTGAAGCACCTCCTGTAGCTGTACGATTCGAAGCCTTGACACTTGCAAAGGAGCCCCAGAAGCCACCCCCACCACATGAAGTGAGTGTAGACCTGGTCAGTGTGTTGCTGTCTCCAGTTTCCCTCATGCTCCCAACAGAATTTGGCCAGAATAGCTATGAAAGAGTTGTTCTCCACAAATTGCTGTGGGACATGAAAGTCATCTTGTACCTGAATAATTGAGGCACTTGTCTCTACCAACAGCGAGTTTCCTTCTGTAGTCCTCATTAACCCACAGCAGCCCTATTTAAACAGATCTAATTAGTCCCTTGCAATCAAAGGCAGTGGTTTGGGTAGAAGAATTGAAAAATGGGACTTCACAACAGGTAAAGTTCTTGATCAGGATTATGATTATTTTTTCAAATCAATCCCAAAGTTTGCATAATGAGGATTTCTGGGAAGATATTACATAGGAAATCCTATTACACAGGAAAACCAGTTGTTCATCACTAATTGACTCCATCCCTTCTCAGACCCTTTATCACAGACACCTAGAATCAGGATTTCTGAGCACATACAAGCCTAGCATTAAGTTAAATGAAAATTGAAGAACTGACCTGGAAGCAAAGATTACCAACCTTAACTTTCAATTTATCGGAACCTTGCCATGATTTAAACACAGGCTGCTCTGCTGAAGTACAGACAGTTTCTACCTGCAGCTCTTGATTTTCTTCACTGCTCTACAATTCACAGGCTAAACTGAGTGTAAACCAGTACCCACGCGAAATACCGTGCACACCTCCGTGGTAACTTTCCTCACCAGTTTGCACTAAGATGCCCTCAGACACAGGTGAGCCCATCAAACATAACCCAACATTGAGCGGTGGGAATGATAATCAGCTATTCAGTTTCAAGTTTATGCAGTGTAGAGGCAAAACAGACTCATAACAGGAGCAAATTGATATTAAACCCAGTGTCTGGACAGTAGAAGATCCACATCTCACAGATGACTTGCATGTAAAGAGAGGATATACAAAGGCTATGCTGATCATTTCCTTAGGATTTAGAGAAATGAGCAACTTTAGCTTTACAGACTTCATGGTTGCTTGATCTCACTACAGTAAACAGCTCCATATTTTTCCTTTTCATGTTTTATCCTGAAGCAACAGAGCATTACATTAATTGACTTGTCTTATTAATTCAATAAGCTGCTTCCAAGATGAAATGCTTAGCTATGCTTGCTTGTTTTTGGCACTTTTTGGTTGTTGGAAGAAAAGCTTTAAGGCTAGAATTGCTCTGATGTTTTCCACAGTTCACTGAATAATTTTATGCACTACTGAAGATTTGCCACATTTGGAATTACTGCAAACTGCTACTTTTTCATCATATTATAATTTAATTCACACTTTTAGTATGATAAGAAAACATTTAACAGTTTGCCTATTAGAGAAGTGTATTTGTTCCGCCATAAAGTTGTGGTTAAGAATTCATTATAGGTCACTCCTTTCTAGGATTTATAATTTGGACATAAGATGCATTTAGAAGATTAAAGATGACATAGGAGCCACCCCATTCAAAGCAATTGTATACAAGAAAATTCAGTGAGCAAAAATTGACCTTGATGTAAATAGAGAGCAAAAATAATTTACTAAAAATTTGAATAAGATTGAGAATTTTTTACTATTTCAGCAAGATATTGGAGGGGAGGTGAAGGTATTTTAAACTTTAAGAAACTTGAATCTCAATAGAGATATTCAATATTCCGTAAGGGGAAATTACTCACGTAACTATGTGGATTCTTAGATTTCAGTTTCTTTAGGACACATGAACACTGGGTTTGCCTTTCAACTCATGAAAAAGCTGGTTTTTTTGTCTGTGAACTGGGTGAAAATGAAATTATTTTTTTTTTCACTGAGCTTGTTCTTTTCCAAGAAGGCTGGCCAGGGGTTGTCAACACTCTTACCTTTGAAAATTCACCTTCCATTCATTGCCTGATCCTAGGCTGCGCCGATACGGTCTGTTTTGAAGCAAGGTAAAGCATGGTTGTGTCTGCTCAGCACATGGCACGCACCTTGGAGTGGCACAAGCATCATTCAGCTTAGTGTCACCCTTCAGCAGCCATCAGTAGTGTCCATCAACCTCTCCACGTCGCTTGGAGGGTTCTGTCGCACCGTGAGCTATTGCCCTAAAGGTAAAACTCTCTCTCCCCATTTTATTTCTTGGACGTGGCGTGGAAGCTCACAGTGAAGCCTCTAAGGTGAGGTTTCTGCAGGGTAACTGTCAATACTCTCCCTCTGACTTCATCCCGCAAGGGGCTGTGGGCACCTCCAGCCTCTCTGATGAGGAAAGGGGGTGAGTTAGCCCTCATCAGGGATTGTTTCTCAACCTGTAGGTAGTACAACTCCTTAAATCCCTGCTCCACTGCACAGCACTCACCAAAGCCCCTTATAGAGCTCCTGGAGATAGTGCTGCATTTAGCTGCGTCAAGGGCGATGCCTGGCCTGGGCTGGGCTGCTGCAGGGAGCAAGGGCTGGACACAAATAGAGTGAAAACCAGAGTGCTACAAAAAGGAGTCAGTCTCTGGAGAACCAGGCCAGCTGTTCCTGCTCCTAGAGGTAGGAAGGCATGTCCGCAAAAACTGTTCTTCGCACCCTCCCTCATCTGCAGCAAGCAAATTGTTGTTCCCCAGCAGTAAGTCTGGCAGCTTTGTGCTCAGAGGTGATGCCGGTGGTCAGGGCAGAGGCTCCCACCAGCCCCAGTATGGGTTGGTACAATGGGTGACAAACCTTCTTCTCCCCACAGAGCCAGTTGCAATCACTGCTGCAGCAAACCCAATCTGGGGACGACAAGACTTTAAGTCAAAGTAAAGACTTTGCCTGCAGTGAGGTCCTATTTTTAAATGATGGTTATTGATCAGGTTTCTGGCCTTAAGAAAAGAAATCAAAATACAATTTATGCTCAAAGTGACCTGTAGGTGTTTGCACAACAATTAATACCCACAGTTATGGTAATGCAGCTGGACACACGGCAATAGATCTTTTCCTGGAAACGTTTTACCTTTACAGCCACTGTCTCTAACTCTTCATTATGTGTCCCCATACTCTTTGCATTTCAAAATTATCATACTAAGCAAAGCTCAATGCACTGTTTAAATGAGTAAGGAACATCTGGTAAGCTGAGACTGCTGGGACTCCACGGACAGATAAAGTTGTAGCACTTTTCCTCTGTATATGGAAATGCATTGTAAATTAAATCTACAAATCGTCTGAAAAGGCATAGGTCAGAAAGCAGGTGGAGAAACGCCATCATTTGTGCCAAGGTCAAATTCCATGCAGCTTAGCTTAAAGTCAGTACATTTTCGTGCATTTGGTCACAAAGCAATGTAGTGTTCACCCATTATTTTGTATTTTAATGATTTGTAAAGATGCTTGTGACATCATATTTTGGCCTTCACAGAATATGTGCCGAGTTTACTATAAAACTGGCAAATTTGGGGAGTATGAAGATATTCCTCTCCCACCCCACCCCATTTTTCCTTCATTTGCTTTAAAGAAATGTGGAATAATAGTGCAATCTCAACATGGATCTGCCCGGACTGAACCGCGGCCTGCTGATCTACCTCAGTTAAAAACTGCCTGCTGTTCTGCCTCAGTTAAAAAAAAAAAGAACAAGTTGTGCAGCAGGCCATCTGCCATGAAACATAAATGTCTTGTAACAGCAATGAGCCGAGAGCCATGAACCACTTAGACTGAGGGAGAAGATGTTTCAGCAGGGTAAGCAGCAAGGAAAGCCTCAAAGAGACGGGTGACGCTCCCTCTCAGCTCCGGCTGCCGCAGCATTGAAGGCCAGCTCGCCACAGCCTGCTAAATTCCTGCACAGCCTGATAGCTCCCGCTGCGTCACCTCTTCACCTTTGCTTTCATGCAGAGAGATTGAACCCTTGGGAAGATAAGAGTCACTTTTGTCTGTGTTACTCTGTGGTCAGACATCTTCCACATCCCACTGTGCCAGGAGACGATGTCACCACACCTGGAGGTTATCACTACCCCCCTGCCAAAGAGGATCTGCCTCCCTGATGTGCTGGCGTTCCGCCGGCACAACTTGTCTGACACAGATTAAGGAGTGCTTATATGTTGGTAGACCTGAGGTCCTTCCAGAAAGTGTGGAGAGGGCACTACCAGCTGATGGGACTGTGTTTTGCAGACCAGAGCTGCATCTGGAAGGCAGCGATGCCATAGATGTGCCAGTCAGCACCGATACCCATCCAACTGCTGTTATTCCCATCACACATGAGGCCACGTATTTGCAAAACAGTCACACACAGTTTGGCTTTTGCCTTTGCATGGCAAAGGGGCAAAAGGCATCTGGGAGAGTCCAGCCTACATCTCTGCAGGAAGTTTTACCACCATTTGCTGCCAAATTCTTAAAACACCCTTTATTCCACGTATATCTGTACATCAGGAATACTCTGGCACCCCTTGCAACCACAGCCCAAATGTCAAATGGGATTAATATGAAACAGTAGGACATTTCAAACTGTTTACTCTGGAACAGAGCTGATAATGAGAGACAAGCAGCTTTCAACACAAGGTGGGGTTATCTCAGGTCACAACAGCTAAGTAATATCATTTTAAAACCCCAAAGGGAAAAATTTAAGAAAACGTCTTCCAGAAAAATCCCTGCTCCTGTTGCCGTTTCAAGAGTAAGCAGCAGGGCCATGACACCTTTGTCTTGTTGGTGTCATAATGGTACTAAGTGCGTGGGAAGATTGAGTGCTAATTGTTTATTGGGTGGTCAGTGATATTCCCAGGTGGATGCAAAGAAAGAGGTTGAAAGAGGACAAAGAAGCCTTTGGATTTCTCCTTTCAAGATATCCTTTAAACAGAGGCACGAATAAAAGGAGTGGCAGGACTGAATCCGCAGATGGCTCCAGTGTCAGGGAACATTTATCTGAAAGCCAATAAAACTGTGACAGTCTCCTGTTTTCCCAGGCCATTTAACTTCATCTTGATGACTGTTTTGAGATAAGACAATAATCGATGTAGGAGAGCACACCTCCTTTTTAGCACGGCAGTGGGCACCAGGAGCACAGCACTGCCGTTACGGCACGCGCTCTCCTGCAGCTGCCTGCCCGGTGCTGCTGCTCCTCCTCCATCCACCGTGCATCTCCCCCTGGTAATAACACCCAGCAGTTCTGCTGCACCACCCATCTGACCGCCCCAGCTTCTTCCCCCTGCTGTCCCCATCATCCACATTTGGCCCACCAATCTGGCTGATCCCTTTCTGGACCTGCCAGTGCCATCCATGTCCACAGCTGCCACAGCAGCATGTGCCAGCACCTCACTGCCCGTTGTGCAAAGAAATTTCCTTTAAAAATTGATCTCCTGCTCATGTACTATGCACCTCTGACCCTGATTTTGAAGGACATGGTGAACTGTCTGCATCTCCCACTCTCGTGATTTGGTAACCCATAGCCATGTCCATCCCCCTCAGTCTTCTCCGCTCCAGACAGACCTCCCAGCTCAGCCCCTCGATTTGGTGCTGTGTCTGGGTATATATTTGTTTTAAGCCACCAGCCCAAAACCCATCTGAGGATAATCCTCAGCTTTGTGCCCACAGATTTCTCAGCTCCTGCCCCATCTCAGGAGACCCTTTACCTCACTGAAGAAGATGCAGTCCCGGAGCCTCTTTTTTACTTGCCCAACATGCAGATCTGTGGTATGGAACAATGAAGTTCCCATCCCTTTCTTTTTTTTCAGGACTCAATGCAGCTGAGGGGAAAGGAAAGCAAAGATGCCCCATATCTGGACAAAACACATCATTTGGCTCAGGAAGGTCCGACACTCATTTTCTACCAGCTGAGGGCTACAAAGGATGGTGGAGAATCACTCTGGCAGTTCCCTTATATGAGATTGTCTGACATAGCTGATATTAATCGATGCCCAAGGGCAAAGTGACTCGTATTAACCTAGCTACCCTCTCAATGCCATGAAAAATAAGTCCATCCTTTGTATATTCCTAGGACAAGGAAATAAAGCTAGAAACAAAGTGCTTAAAAACCTGCATTTGTCAGACTGATCCTGTTTAATTAAACAGGAAATTGCAGGGCAACTAAATCAATCTTTACAAAGAAAAGCTGTTTGTCTGTTTACAGAGGAGAAACTTGTGGTGATTTATCTTAAAGAATGTAATTGCCTAATGATTAATAGTGACCAGAGATAGTCAGAGGGAGGAAATGAGGAACAGGAGTGACTTCTCTTGATGCATGTTTGAAGTATGGCAGAGCTATAAAGCCCTGCCACAGTAAGCATTGAACAACCAAAATTTCCTGGTTTACAGCAAGATGCTGCTGTTCTTCCTCTAGTTTATTCTGCTGATACAGGAGTTATCAGCACTGAAAAAATCCAGATATGCTGGTAGATCTTTGGAGATTTGGGTCCACAGATACATTTGGGGTGTTATTTTTCTGCTCATGATAATACAAAGTCAGATTTTCACCGTCACAGTTCTCATCTGGGCCCCTCTGCCTTTTTAATGCAGGGCTGTAAAAAAAATAGGTGTTGCCTGCCTGGGCTTGAGACTTATTCTGCTTTGCCTGAGTTTAAAGCAGATTTGGAACTGCTGCAAAACATGGCAAGTAGATAAGGCTCTCAAAAGCAGAACAGATCCAATGTGCTGGTCTGCAGGCAACCTTTGCCTGTCTGCAGGCTACCTATGGCTGTCCGTAGGCAACCCACAGCTGTGCACAGGCTACCTACAGCTGCTTATGCTGTGGCAGTGCACCAGGGACTGGAACATGCAGGTCTGTGTATATGCACATCTCTGTACATGCATAATGGCGTTGGATAGCCTTAACTCTGGATATATTTTCTTTATCACAGAGACACTATGAAGCCAGACAGAGCTCTTATTGTTCCTAAAAACAGATAGGAATTAATACTTGAGGGACACTTGGCCTTCAGATAAATCTATCATCTTCCTTAAAAGGACAGCCTGTGCTTTTCATAACACGATCAGGGTCTTCTTGCAGCCATTCATCTCAGCACATCCTCAAAAATATAGATCATCGGTGACAGGATAGACAAATGAGCACGTCAGGGTTATTTTTTCATTATATTTATTTACTCGTGCGCTGAAGTATTCCAGCCTGACAAAAGCAGTGTGAGTAGACAGTGGGATGATTTGATTGTCCAGAGAAGAGCTAGTTCATGGATAGTTTCTAATAAAGCTGCTTTATTATACCACTAAAACATCACAACTTTCCATTTTAGGGATCCTCACTATCTCACAAGGTCTTTTCAGAAATTGCCATCCAGTTCTGTCATTGCCTATCAGGTTTGTGGTTTCGAGGAATGCCTGTTGGATGATATGACTGTTTCCATTAAAAATAAGGGTTATTTTCAGATTCCAGGTCATAGATTTGGGGCCCTTCCTTCTCTGAGATATTTCTAGACCATGTCAACACAAGCCAACGTTCAACCTGAGTGTCCAGTTGGGACCACCATGTTTCAGAGGTGCCCAAGACTCAGCACGTCTCAGGAGCGCACTGGTTTGCGGTGAGCTGTTGGCACTTACCTGCCCAGTCCGAGACAGGATATGGACCTGCCTTGTGCTGTAGCTCCGACACAGTTAGGTGTCCTCCAGGAAGGGTGTCCCAAGGCAAGGCTGTCACACCACGACAGGTTGAATCTATGGCTGGTTTCCTGAGGTGCTG
>NW_009648041.1:2629920-2636194 GCF_000708025.1 Charadrius vociferus | reverse complement strand
GAAGGAGAACAGGCATAACCACACAAGATGCTGACTTTGTTAGCTGAAGTGCCTTTACAGGAAGTCTTGAAATTTCCCTGTATATTTTCAGGAAAAACATAAATTTGCCAGGAGCTGAAAAATGGGCCTCCCTTGCTCCCTAGGTTGAAGAGTCAGGCACTGTCTTGCTTATTCCCTTTTCTTGACCCCATTGATTTTCTGACTTAACTCCCCAGTGTCCCAGCAGGAGAGTGAGCAGGGGGTCTCCCATCCCCTTTATTGTAACCTGATACAGGAAACAGTGGGATTTACAGCTATATGGTACCTACATGAGCACCCCAGTGGAGTGAAGTGTCCAAATACTTCTGCAGTACAATCCTTGGGGTTGCATCCTGGTTCTGAATCCTGCCCTGACTGCAGGACAATTGTGATTGATAGAATCAGGAACAGAAGCCAGATTAACTGCATCTCTTTGCAGGACCTCAACCCCTAAATACCACTTCCCATTCCAAAGCATGTCCACTCATGGTTTTCCCAGGGATAAATTAAATTTACTGTTCACTACTGATGGGTGTCGGGGCTTAGAAATGTGGATTTCTCACACAGACAGTAACAGATACCATGACTGCAGAGTCCTGGTAGGACAGTAAGACACCCCCACACACCTCCAGGATTGCATTCGACCATTTATGAAAGTAACACCCTTCAATTTAAAGAGGAAACAGATGTTGCCAGTACCTTCTGCAGGGAAGGCAAAAGGCGGCACCGCCGACTTGTCAGCAGAGCAGCGTGCCCTTGGCTGCTGACCGTGTAGTAGGGCTTCTCAAACAGCACTGGGAAGAGGGCTCTGCTCAACTGTACGCACGTAGTTCAGACTGAAAACACACAACCATTCTCTTGTGGGACTGACCAAACGACTTGAGAGTTTGATGAATTGTGATTCACTTTGAGAGCGTCTGGTAAGGTCGGTAAGAGCATCCCCTGCAGCCACATACAGAAATCCCATGGCAGCCAAACAGAGAAGTGCCATCCATGCTATGCCTCTCTCCTCACCAAACGGATTAACAGATGGAAATGATTTCTATTCACTTGGAACCAGAAGAAGTGAGGATAAGACAGTAACCTTTTAATGAGCTGTAGTTTTTTTGATTGCTTATGAAGAAATGCAGGCAGAGGTCTTACAAACCAGTTAGAAAGCCCTGATTAGTGAAACCTCATGGTTTAAGCAAATGAGGAATGTTTATTATTACTCTACGGTGGCTTGCACTCAGATGAAAGTTTGAAAGACTAGTAAAGCCTCTGAAATAAGTGCCTTAAACTTGGCCAGCATGTAAAAGGACTAATATTACAAGTGTTTCACTATTTTGCTGTTGTAGCTGAACCGAAGCAACACACTGCTCATTTTTTCAGCTCAATCATGTTTCATCTGTACCTCCAGCAGGACAGCTCTGATCCCGAGAGTTAATGCTCTTTCCCCAGGAAAGTGCTTTGCTAGCGTTTCAGTCCCTTACATTAAAGCACACGTTATTCTCTCAGCTACATATTTTTTCCCCATTTCCTTTAAATGGCTCAAGGAAAATCTGTTCTCAGTCTGTTGCAGAAAGGAGTCCATCTGGTTTTAACCCATAACCTTTTTGTGCTCTACTGACCTAAAAGGCTGCTGCCTATAAGGCAGGCTCACATTTTGGAGCATCTCTCTCCGTAATTTAGGGATTGTCATAAAACATCCTCCAAGCATATCTGCTCTCTTTTCCCATAGATCACTGACTGATTATTTATATGCAGCATCCTTGCTACCTGTTTGATGAGTGTTTTCATTACTATGCCTCCATATGAAGTTACTCAGCTAGACTAATATCCACAGATTGCAGTATAAATTCCCTATTAAATCCTAACCCTTGTAATTACTCAATCCTAAATACTCTCATTTCTTCCTCTGTAGGTTCCAAAAATATCTAGCACATGAGGATCTCACCACCACCCTCACTGATCCCCTGCCACCACTTAATTGAATTATAACACCATAAATAATCTGGAGGCTATCTCAGAGGCACCCCATACAATTTTCAGGGATGCTTCCTGGTGGGTGACCTATTTGGAGAGGTGCAGACAGGTTTCTCGGGATTTTCTTCAAGCTGATTATCTCCATATTCCCTGATGGGCCTTTGCTGCAAAAGCATTACCAAAAAAAAAAAAAAAGTGTTAAACTATTTAATTTATTAACAGCTAGTCCCAAACCAAATTCCCAAGGTGGAGAAATACTGAGCAGATAAACCTAAACTTCTGGAATTGAGAGCACCAGGACAGCGAAGTGTTTTAAGATGGGGATCTGAATTTTGCAGCTAAAGACCGTCTTCAGGCAGTGAGTGGATTATGGAGCCTGCACAGGGAGCCACATGCAGAAGGCACTTATTGCCAAGTACCTTCTGGCATCCACAGACATAATCTCCCCAAAAAGAAGATTTCCACCACAAAGAGATGTTTCACATATACAGCCAGAAACATGGCTGCTTATCTGAATTAAAACTTCAAGGGCATTAAGGCTAATCTATTGGCAGCAGTGGGTCTACACTTCAGGTAGATGGAGTGCTTGTGCTGTATTGTAGCCCTGCAGCCACTCAGCAGAAGGCATTCAGAAAATTGCTCTTCTCTTTGCTTGCCCAGCTGCTGTATGGATGCCTGCCACACTTGTAAGACAATAGATGCGGTACCTGCACAGCCCGCCACCCCGGCCACATCCCCACGAGTGCTATTGTGTTAAGCAGAGTTCTGCAGAGTGGGTCTACACAACATACATCTCCTTTTGTTATCAGCCTGCACAAATGAGCCTCTTCTGCCTTCCCAGGAAGAGATGTGGCCCATGCTCCCGAAGAAACCTTTTCCCATCTGTTTGTTCCCCACGAAGCACATGCTGCTCTCCTGCCAGCCGGGCCAGTGTGGAGAGCCCGCTGGCACCGAGCACCACTGTGCGCCATTCAGAAGCGGAAGGCCATGAACTTTGGAGCACAACAACCATTTCATTGTCTGCCTGCCTTACCCCTCTCCTTTGCTTTGTTCTCCACCAGGTTCAGAAAACTCAGTACATTCTGAGCCCACTTTTGCTGAAATAAAACAAGTACATTTTTTTCCTACACTGATTTCTGGAGGAATGTGCTCACTTGTAGGAGGCCAGCACCTGCCGGACTGCCATGGCTGATCCTTTCTGTGCCAACATCTCCGGTCAACCAATGCCTCTCAGCCCCTTGCAGCCTCAGCCCCAACTGCTGCTCCCTCCCTCTGCGTTTTTCATTACCTTTCATATTAGTAACATTGAAAGGGGAGGAGGAAACAGTATTGCAGCTGTTTTCTTCATTAAATTGAAAAGCCTGTCAGCATCATCAGCGTTTGTAGAACTGAAAGACTGGTGGGTAAAATAAAAACCCATAATAGGCAAGTGGCAACTTAAAATAACACCAGCAGCGCCAAAGAGCATCAAGCCTTTGGTCAGTCGCTCCTGCATTCTTGGCAGCAGGGTTTACCCACAGCTTTCGCAGCAAGGCAAGCTGTCTGCTGCAAGAAGTTCCTTCTCTATCCCCATATGCATCATCTCAGATACATTCAGCACAGGATGAACGTGCTCCCTCCAGCTCGTTTACTCACCCATAAACACTGGGAGTGTTGGTGGCCAAGGTGTGGTGCTTGGGTGTCCAAAGATTTCAACAATTTTGTGCCGCAGCTGAGAACCAGCACTAATCTGGAGTAGCAAGTGGTGAAAGAGCGGACAGGCAGGGTGAGCTTTCCCACAGAAACTTGTCTGGGCAGATATGTGAGCATCACAAGGCACCTCTGAAAGAGAAGAAATGGTCAGATAGCAGAGAGGTTGGGGAGGGGGATTGCCGGAGCACAGGGTACACACCGGGCTGGGGCTCACAGGGGCTAACAGGAGGCTGGGAGTGGTGAGGGCACATGCCGTGTCCACAACCAGAAATTCTCCCAAAATAATAAAAGCTATGAGAAAACTGGGCTAGTGAAGCTGCATTAAAATCTCTGTGGGAGCACACTGAGTGAGCACTAAAATTGGCCCAATAGTGTAAGCATCTGTGTGCACACTCTTAGCCTATAAATAAACTTAACCTGGCCAGTGGAGGCTAAGTAAAGTCAAATGATGTTTTCTTTGCCTCTGCTTGAGAGCATTCATATAATTGTCAGCTGTCTGTTAGCCTGCAATAATTTGTCTTACTTCCAATGTCACCAAACGGAACCAAATTAAGACAACCTGTATCCTGAGTGCATTCACACTGGGTCCTAATTCAGTTTAGTACATCTGCTGAGACTTCACGCATTTGATAATAGGTGACAACAGCTTGTGAATGGTCACAGAGCAGGTTAGAAAGCTTTCTGCCTTAGTGCTGTTTCGCGGGGAGACTGCCCATCACAGCCACAGTGCTTTGACTACTTAACCATACAAACTGGTGGGACAGGTCTGCCATGGACCATCTCTCACCATGTTCCTCCAGCCACTTCCACTTGCATTGCTCCTACCTGTCCTCCACGTACATCACAGCACACTTTGCAGCAGGAAGGGATGTTCCATGGTTTGCAGTGACGTGGTGGCTCTCATTGACATGACACACAGGTGAGGGTTTTGATTTTCTTTCTTCTTTCTGTGATTCTCCCTGGCTTCAGGGCTGCTTCTCTGAGTGTCCCGCACGTGTGAGCAGAAACATGTGCGTGTGGTGCCAGCGGATCACAGAGGTGTTGAGACCCGACGTTTTTCCCCAGCCCCTCTGTTGCTCTGTGTGTGTGTGTGTTTTTGTGTAACCAGAAGCTGTTGAGGCTTGATGTATTAATATATAATCCCTACACTGGCGAGCAGCTAGGTCTCCCCTCCTGCTGCTCGTAGAGCACCTTTACATCTTCCCCTGCTTCCCGAGGAGGGGTTGGGGATAAAAAGCCAAACCTCAGGCAGGAGGCTGCTCTTTTTGCCTTCTTAACATGCACAGCTCTCTGCACAAGGTCTCATGAGGGGTGTGAGCCAAGCCTTATCCTCACCCCAACCTTCAATTAAGGGAAGAGTGTGCAGGGAGTCTCGGTGAGCACCAGCACCACACCAAAGCCCAGAGCTGTCAGTGCAGCTGTCTGCAGTGAGCTCCCAGGAGCTAACGGCTAATACTAAGGAAACAAGGGCAAAGAAACACAAAAAAAAAAAACCCTGAGCCCGAATTTCTGATTAAATAACTCTGAAGTACCTAATGTAAACTGCTGCATGCAAAGGCCTCTGGAAGGAGGGCAGAGTGTCTGTGCTGGAAAGCCCCAGCTGGAACACAGCTGAGAGAGCATCCTCTGCTCTCGGCCAGGAGACGGGTTGAGGAGCTCCCACAGGAACAGCTATTTAGGACCACAGAAGACAACCAAACACAGAACAACTCGAAGGGAGAGAGAACCTGGAGCAACAACACCCAACACATCCTCACCAGCAGCTCATGGGCTCCTGCTCGTCTGGTTGACCAAATTTCTGCTAACTGCTCCCAGAACTTTTACCCAGCACACAGGGGGAGCTTGAGCCTCTGTCCACTGAACACGAGACAGCCATGGGGAGCTAAACCTGGGACCTGAGCTATATCCTTCAGAGCTAACAGCAGATGCAGCCTGGCATTTTCAGTTCCAAAGATTTTTTTGTGGTAAGATAGGACCAAGTAAGTGGCAATTTAGGCTACTTTATCTACTCCAGAGTGTCAGGCATCTAGTTAGCCTCAATACCATAGCAGGGTTTACAACAGAACAAAGCCTTCTCTCCAAAGTTTTAGAAACTCCTGGGGTGCAGCTGAGGCTCGGTATGGGGCTGACCTGCACAATGAGGAGAAGACATTTTCAAGTGCAAATTCCACCTATTCAATTATCGTTCACCCCAGTGCCGAGCCCGGCGATGGATACCAGGGACAGGGGGATGCATGGTGCTCAGGGCACCTGGCCGGCTTTGCCTTCTTGAGGTAGTGAAATCCCACTGCTGCCTCTGTGCTCTGCATCACCAAATTCCCAACAGCAACGGGGTCAGACACGGCTGTCCCATAAAGAATAATTTAAACTGCATTACCAATAAAAAAAACAGTCACTCTGTTAAAGAAAGTAAGTAAACACCCTCCACTGAGTGATTGATGTGCTGGAAAGTTACACATCCTAATGAAGAGCGAGATGAGTTGTTGGCATTATTACATTTGCTGTGACCTTAAAAAAGAATAGCTCCAGTTGTCTCCAGAGTACGGCATTGTATGTTCTTGGATTTCTAAAACTAGTGGGAGCACAAAATCCAGCACTG